>NW_027526493.1:1500000-1646903 GCF_052857255.1 Amblyomma americanum
AAAACGATGTATCCCGTTTTTTTTTTGAGCCGCAATACAAGTTTTCGCGCAGTTCTGAGAGAAAAAGTTTACACCTTTCTCTCGTCTACTATTCGACGACTTGTAAAATCGATGCTCGTGAATATTGCTAGTTTCGACCTAAAACGATGTATCCCGTTGTTTTGAGCCGGAATACAATTTTTCGCGCAGTTCTGAGAGAAAAAGTTTACACCTTTCTCTCGTGGACTCTCTGACGACTTGTAAAATCGATGCCCGTGAATCTTGCTAGTTACGATCTAAAACGATGTACCCCGTTGTTTTGAGCCGGAATACAAGTTTTCGTGCAGTTCTGAGAGAAAAAGTTTACACCTTTCTCTTGTCTTCTCTTCGACGACTGGTAAAATCGATGCTCGTGAATCTTGCTAGTTTCGATCTAAAACGATGTATTCCGTTGTTTTGAGCCGGAATACAAGTTTTCGTGCAGTTCTGAGAGAAAAAGTTTACAACTTTTTCTCGTCTACTCTTCGACGACTTGTAAAATCGACGCTCGTAAATCTTGCTAGTTTCGATCTAAAACGATGTATCCCGTTGTTTTGAGCCGGAATACAATTTTTCGCGCAGTTCTGAGAGAAAAAGTTTACACCTTTCTCTCGTGGACTCTCTGACGACTTGTAAAATCGATGCCCGTGAATCTTGCTAGTTACGATCTAAAACGATGTATCCCGTTGTTTTGAGCCGGAATACAATTTTTCGCGCAGTTCTGAGAGAAAAAGTTTACACCTTTCTCTCGTGGACTCTCTGACGACTTGTAAAATCGATGCCCGTGAATCTTGCTAGTTACGATCTAAAACGATGTACCCCGTTGTTTTGAGCCGGAATACAAGTTTTCGTGCAGTTCTGAGAGAAAAAGTTTACACCTTTCTCTTGTCTTCTCTTCGACGACTGGTAAAATCGATGCTCGTGAATCTTGCTAGTTTCGATCTAAAACGATGTATCCCGTTGTTTTGAGACGGAATACAAGTTTTCGTGCAGTTCTGAGAGAAAAAGTTTACATCTTTTTCTCGTCTACTCTTCGACGACCTGTAAAATCGATGCTCGTGAATCTTGCTAGTTTCTATCTACAACGATGTTTCCCGTTGTTTTGAGCTGGAATAGAAGTTTTCGCGCAGTTCTGAGAGAAAAAGTTTACGCCTTTTTCTCGTCTACTCTTCGAGGACTTGCAAAATCGATGCTCGTGAATCATGCTAGTTTCGTTCTAAAACGATGTATCCCGTTGTTTTGAGCCGGAATACAAGTTTTCGCGCAGTTCTGAGAGAAAAAGTTTACACCTTTCTCTCGTCTACTCTTCGAAGACTTGTAAAATCGATGCTCGTGAATCTTGCTAGTTTCGATCTAAAACGATGTATCCCGTTTTTTTTTGAGCCGGAATACAATTTTTCGCGCAGTTCTGAGAGAAAAAGTTTACACCTTTCTCTCGTCTACTATTCGACGACTTGTAAAATCGATGCTCGTGAATCTTGCTAGTTACGATCTAAAAGGATGTACCCCGTTGTTTTGAGCCGGAATACAAGTTTTCGTGCAGTTCTGAGAGAAAAAGTTTACACCTTTCTCTTGTCTTCTCTTCGACGACTGGTAAAATCGATGCTCGTGAATCTTGCTAGTTTCGATCTAAAACGATGTATCCCGTTGTTTTGAGACGGAATACAAGTTTTCGTGCAGTTCTGAGAGAAAAAGTTTACACCTTTCTCTCGTCTACTCTTCGACGACTTGTAAAATCGTTGCTCGTGAATCTTGCTAGTTTCGATCTAAAACGATGTATTCCGTTGTTTTGAGCCGGAATACAAGTTTTCGTGCAGTTCTGAGAGAAAAAGTTTACAACTTTTTCTCGTCTACTCTTCGACGACTTGTAAAATCGACGCTCGTAAATCTTGCTAGTTTCGATCTAAAACGATGTATTCCATTGTTTTAGGCCGGAATGCAAGTTTTCGCGCAGTTCTGAGAGAAAAAGTTTACACCTTTCTCTCGTCTACTCTTCGAAGACTTGTAAAATCGATGCCCGTGAATCTTGCTAGTTTCGATTTAAAACGATGTATCTCGTTGTTTTGAGCCGTAATACAAGTTTTCGCGCAGTTCTGAGAGAAAAAGTTTACACCTTTCTCTCGTCTACTCTTCGAAGACTTGTAAAATCAATGCTCGTGAATCTTGCTAGTTTCGATCTAAAACGATGTATCC
Source organism: Amblyomma americanum (assembly GCF_052857255.1). Lineage (NCBI taxonomy): Eukaryota > Metazoa > Arthropoda > Arachnida > Ixodida > Ixodidae > Amblyomma > Amblyomma americanum. The sequence continues at coordinate 1,502,212 of NW_027526493.1, forward strand.
CGTTTTTTTTGAGCCGGAATACAAGTTTTGGCGCAGTTCTGAGAGAAAAAGTTTACACCTTTCTCTCGTCTACTCTTCGACGACTTGTAAAATCAATGATCGTATATCTTGCTAGTTTCGATCTACAACGATGTGTCCCGTTGTTTTGAGCTGGAATAGAAGTTTTCGCGCAGTTCTGAGAGAAAAAGTTTACACCTTTCTCTCGTGTACTCATTGACGACTTGTAAAATCGATGCCCGTGAATCTTGCTAGTTACGATCTAAAACGATGTATCCCGTTGTTTTGAGCCGGAATACAAGTTTTCGCGCAGTTCTGAGAGAAAAAGTTTACACCTTTCTCTCGTCTACTCTTCGACGACCTGTAAAATCGATGCTCGTGAATCTTGCTAGTTTCTATCTACAACGATGTTTCCCGTTGTTTTGAGCTGGAATAGAAGTTTTCGCGCAGTTCTGAGAGAAAAAGTTTACGCCTTTTTCTCGTCTACTCTTCGAGGACTTGCAAAATCGATGCTCGTGAATCTTGCTAGTTTTGTTCTAAAACGATGTATCCCGTTGTTTTGAGCCGGAATACAAGTTTTCGCGCAGTTCTGAGAGAAAAAGTTTACACCTTTCTCTCGTCTACTCTTCGAAGACTTGTAAAATCGATGCTCGTGAATCTTGCTAGTTTCGATCTAAAACGATGTATCCCGTTTTTTTTTGAGCCGCAATACAAGTTTTCGCGCAGTTCTGAGAGAAAAAGTTTACACCTTTCTCTCGTCTACTATTCGACGACTTGTAAAATCGATGCTCGTGAATATTGCTAGTTTCGACCTAAAACGATGTATCCCGTTGTTTTGAGCCGGAATACAATTTTTCGCGCAGTTCTAAGAGAAAAAGTTTACACCTTTCTCTCGTGGACTCTCTGACGACTTGTAAAATCGATGCCCGTGAATCTTGCTAGTTACGATCTAAAACGATGTACCCCGTTGTTTTGAGCCGGAATACAAGTTTTCGTGCAGTTCTGAGAGAAAAAGTTTACACCTTTCTCTCGTCTACTCTTCGACGACTTGTAAAATCGTTGCTCGTGAATCTTGCTAGTTTCGATCTAAAACGATGTAGTGCGTTGTTTTGAGCCGGAATACAAGTTTTCGTGCAGTTCTGAGAGAAAAAGTTTACAACTTTTTCTCGTCTACTCTTCGACGACTTGTAAAATCGACGCTCGTGAATCTTGCTAGTTTCGATCTAAAACGATGTATTCCGTTGTTTTAGGCCGGAATGCAAGTTTTCGCGCAGTTCTGAGAGAAAAAGTTTACACCTTTCTCTCGTCTACTCTTCGAAGACTTGTAAAATCGATGCCCGTGAATCTTGCTAGTTTCGATCTAAAACGATGTATCCCGTTTTTTTTTTGAGCCGCAATACAAGTTTTCGCGCAGTTCTGAGAGAAAAAGTTTACACCTTTCTCTCGTCTACTATTCGACGACTTGTAAAATCGATGCTCGTGAATATTGCTAGTTTCGACCTAAAACGATGTATCCCGTTGTTTTGAGCCGGAATACAATTTTTCGCGCAGTTCTGAGAGAAAAAGTTTACACCTTTCTCTCGTGGACTCTCTGACGACTTGTAAAATCGATGCCCGTGAATCTTGCTAGTTACGATCTAAAACGATGTACCCCGTTGTTTTGAGCCGGAATACAAGTTTTCGTGCAGTTCTGAGAGAAAAAGTTTACACCTTTCTTTTGTCTTCTCTTCGACGACTGGTAAAATCGATGCTCGTGAATCTTGCTAGTTTCGATCTAAAACGATGTATCCCGTTGTTTTGAGACGGAATACAAGTTTTCGTGCAGTTCTGAGAGAAAAAGTTTACACCTTTCTCTCGTCTACTCTTCGACGACTTGTAAAATCGTTGCTCGTGAATCTTGCTAGTTTCGATCTAAAACGATGTATTCCGTTGTTTTGAGCCGGAATACAAGTTTTCGTGCAGTTCTGAGAGAAAAAGTTTACAACTTTTTCTCGTCTACTCTTCGACGACTTGTAAAATCGACGCTCGTGAATCTTGCTAGTTTCGATCTAAAACGATGTATTCCGTTGTTTTAGGCCGGAATGCAAGTTTTCGCGCAGTTCTGAGAGAAAAAGTTTACACCTTTCTCTCGTCTACTCTTCGAGGACTTGCAAAATTGATGCTCGTGAATCTTGCTAGCTTCGATCTAAAACGATGTATCCCGTTGTTTTGAGCCGGAATACAAGTTTTCGTGCAGTTCTGAGAGAAAAAGTTTACACCTTTCTCTCGTCCACTCTTCGACGACTTGTAAAACCCATGCTCGTGAATCTTGCTAGTTTCGACCTAAACGATGTATCCCGTTGTTTTGAGCCGGAATACAAGTTTTCGCGCAGTTCTGAGAGAAAAAGTTTACACCTTTCTCTCGTATACTCTTCGACGACTTGTAAAATCGATGCTCGTGAATATTGCTAGTTTCGACCTAAAACGATGTATCCCGTTGTTTTGAGCCGGAATACAAGTTTTCGCGCAGTTCTGAGAGAAAAAGTTTACACCTTTCTCTCGTGGACTCTCCGACGACTTGTAAAATCGATGCCCATGAATCTTGCTAGTTTCGATCTAAAACGATGTATCTCGTTGTTTTGAGCCGGAATACAAGTTTTGGCGCAGTTCTGAGAGAAAAAGTTTACACCTTTCTCTCGTCCACTCTTCGACGACTTGTAAAACCCATGCTCGTGAATCTTGCTAGCTTCGACCTAAACGATGTATCCCGTTGTTTTGAGCCGGAATACAAGTTTTCGCGCAGTTCTGAGAGAAAAAGTTTACACCTTTCTCTCGTCTACTCTTCGAAGACTTGTAAAATCGATGCCCGTGAATCTTGCTAGATTCGATCTAAAACGATGTATCCCGTTGTTTTGAGCCGGAATACAAGTTTTCGCGCAGTTCTGAGAGAAAAAGTTTACACCTTTCTCTCGTATACTCTTCGACGACTTGTAAAATCGATGCTCGTGAATATTGCTAGTTTCGACCTAAAACGATGTATCCCGTTGTTTTGAGCCGGAATACAAGTTTTCGCGCAGTTCTGAGAGAAAAAGTTTACACCTTTCTCTCGTGGACTCTCCGACGACTTGTAAAATCGATGCCCATGAATCTTGCTAGTTTCGATCTAAAACGATGTATCTCGTTGTTTTGAGCCGGAATACAAGTTTTGGCGCAGTTCTGAGAGAAAAAGTTTACACCTTTCTCTCGTCTACTCTTCGAAGACTTGTAAAATCGATGCCCGTGAATCTTGCTAGTTTCGATCTAAAACGATGTATCTCGTTGTTTTGAGCCGTAATACAAGTTTTCGCGCAGTTCTGAGAGAAAAAGTTTACACCTTTCTCTCGTCCACTCTTCGACGACTTGTAAAACCCATGCTCGTGAATCTTGCTAGTTTCGACCTAAAACGATGTATCCCGTTGTTTTGAGCCGGAATACAAGTTTTCGCGCAGTTCTGAGAGAAAAAGTTTACACCTTTCTCTCGTCCACTCTGCGACGACTTGTAAAATCGATGCTCGTGAATCTTGCTAGTTTCGACCTAAAACGATGTATCCCGTTGTTTTGAGCCAGAATACAAGTTTTCGCGCAGTTCTGAGAGAAAAAGTTTACACCTTTCTCTCGTCTACTCTTCGAAGACTTGTAAAATCGATGCCCGTGAATCTTGCTAGTTTCGATCTAAAACGATGTATCCCGTTGTTTTGAACCGGAATACAAGTTTTCGCGCAGTTCTGAGAGAAAAAGTTTACAGCTTTCTCTCGTCTACTCTTCGAAGACTTGTAAAATCGATGCCCATGAATCTTGCTAGTTTCGATCTAAAACGATGTATCCCGTTTTTTTTTGAGCCGCAATACAAGTTTTCGCGCAGTTCTGAGAGAAAAAGTTTACACCTTTCTCTCGTCTACTATTCGACGACTTGTAAAATCGATGCTCGTGAATATTGCTAGTTTCGACCTAAAACGATGTATCCCGTTGTTTTGAGCCGGAATACAATTTTTCGCGCAGTTCTGAGAGAAAAAGTTTACACCTTTCTCTCGTGGACTCTCTGACGACTTGTAAAATCGATGCCCGTGAATCTTGCTAGTTACGATCTAAAACGATGTACCCCGTTGTTTTGAGCCGGAATACAAGTTTTCGTGCAGTTCTGAGAGAAAAAGTTTACACCTTTCTTTTGTCTTCTCTTCGACGACTGGTAAAATCGATGCTCGTGAATCTTGCTAGTTTCGATCTAAAACGATGTATCCCGTTGTTTTGAGACGGAATACAAGTTTTCGTGCAGTTCTGAGAGAAAAAGTTTACACCTTTCTCTCGTCTACTCTTCGACGACTTGTAAAATCGTTGCTCGTGAATCTTGCTAGTTTCGATCTAAAACGATGTATTCCGTTGTTTTGAGCCGGAATACAAGTTTTCGTGCAGTTCTGAGAGAAAAAGTTTACAACTTTTTCTCGTCTACTCTTCGACGACTTGTAAAATCGACGCTCGTGAATCTTGCTAGTTTCGATCTAAAACGATGTATTCCGTTGTTTTAGGCCGGAATGCAAGTTTTCGCGCAGTTCTGAGAGAAAAAGTTTACACCTTTCTCTCGTCTACTCTTCGAGGACTTGCAAAATTGATGCTCGTGAATCTTGCTAGCTTCGATCTAAAACGATGTATCCCGTTGTTTTGAGCCGGAATACAAGTTTTCGTGCAGTTCTGAGAGAAAAAGTTTACACCTTTCTCTCGTCCACTCTTCGACGACTTGTAAAACCCATGCTCGTGAATCTTGCTAGTTTCGACCTAAACGATGTATCCCGTTGTTTTGAGCCGGAATACAAGTTTTCGCGCAGTTCTGAGAGAAAAAGTTTACACCTTTCTCTCGTATACTCTTCGACGACTTGTAAAATCGATGCTCGTGAATATTGCTAGTTTCGACCTAAAACGATGTATCCCGTTGTTTTGAGCCGGAATACAAGTTTTCGCGCAGTTCTGAGAGAAAAAGTTTACACCTTTCTCTCGTGGACTCTCCGACGACTTGTAAAATCGATGCCCATGAATCTTGCTAGTTTCGATCTAAAACGATGTATCTCGTTGTTTTGAGCCGGAATACAAGTTTTGGCGCAGTTCTGAGAGAAAAAGTTTACACCTTTCTCTCGTCCACTCTTCGACGACTTGTAAAACCCATGCTCGTGAATCTTGCTAGCTTCGACCTAAACGATGTATCCCGTTGTTTTGAGCCGGAATACAAGTTTTCGCGCAGTTCTGAGAGAAAAAGTTTACACCTTTCTCTCGTCTACTCTTCGAAGACTTGTAAAATCGATGCCCGTGAATCTTGCTAGATTCGATGTAAAACGATGTATCCCGTTGTTTTGAGCCGGAATACAAGTTTTCGCGCAGTTCTGAGAGAAAAAGTTTACACCTTTCTCTCGTATACTCTTCGACGACTTGTAAAATCGATGCTCGTGAATATTGCTAGTTTCGACCTAAAACGATGTATCCCGTTGTTTTGAGCCGGAATACAAGTTTTCGCGCAGTTCTGAGAGAAAAAGTTTACACCTTTCTCTCGTGGACTCTCCGACGACTTGTAAAATCGATGCCCATGAATCTTGCTAGTTTCGATCTAAAACGATGAATCCCGTTGTTTTGAGCCGGAATACAAATTTTCGCGCAGTTCTGCGAGAAAAAGTTTACACCTTTCTCTCGTCTACTCTTCGACGACTTGTAAAATCGATGCTCGTGAATCTTGCTAGTTTCGATCTAAAACGATGTATCCCGTTGTTTTGAGCCGGAATAGAAGTTTTCGTGCAGTTCTGAGAGAAAAAGTTTACACCTTTCTCTCGTCTACTCCTCGACTACTCGTAAAATCGATGCTCGTGAATCTTGCTAGTTTCGATCTAAAACAATGTATCCCGTTGTTTTGAGACGAAATACAAGTTTTCGCGCAGTTCTGAGAGAAAAAGTTTACACCTTTCTCTCGTCCACTCTTCGACGACTTGTAAACTCGATGCTCGTGAATCTTGCTAGTTTTGACCTAATACGATGTATCCGGTTGTTTTGAGCCGAAATACAAGTTTTCGCGCAGTTCTGAGAGAAAAAGTTTACGCCTTTCTCTCGTCTACTATTCGACGACTTGTAAAATCGATGCTCGTGAATATTGCTAGTTTCGATCTAAAACGATGTATCCCGTTGTTTTAAACCGGAATACAAGTTTTCGCGCAGTTCTGAGAGAAAAAGTTTACAGCTTTCTCTCGTCTACTCTTCGAAGACTTGTAAAATCGATGCCCATGAATCTTGCTAGTTTCGATCTAAAACGATGTATCTCGTTGTTTTGAGCCGGAATACAAGTTTTCGCGCAGTTCTGAGAAAAATAGTTTACACCTTTCTCTCGTCTACTCTTCGAAGACTTGTAAAATCGATGCTCGTGAATCTTGCTAGTTTCGATCTAAAACGATGTATCCCGTTTTTTTGAGCCGGAATACAAGTTTTCGCGCAGTTCTGAGAGAAAAAGTTTACATCTTTCTCTCTTCTACTATTCGACGACTTGTAAAATCGATGCTCGTGAATCTTGCTAGTTTCGACCTAAAACGATGTATCCCGTTGTTTTGTGATGGAATACAAGTTTTCGCGTAGTTCTGAGAGAAAAAGTTTACACCTTTCTCTCGTCTACTCTTCGACGACTTGTAAAATCGATGCTCGTGAATCTTGCTGGTTTCGATATAAAACGATGCATTCTGTTGTTTTGAGCCGGAATACAAGTTTTCGCGCAGTCTGAGAGAAAACGTTTACACCTTTCTCTCGTATACTCTTCGACGACTTGTAAAATCGATGCTCGTGAATCTTGCTAGTTTCGATCTAAAACGATGTATCCCGCTTTTTTGAGCCGGTATACAAGTTTTCGCGCAGTTCTGAGAGAAAACGTTTACACCTTTCTCTCGTCTACTTTTCGACGACTTGTAATATCGATGCTCGTGAATCTTGCTAGTTTTGGTCTAAAACGATGTATCGCGTTGTTTTGAGCCGGAATACAAGTTTTCGCGCAGTTCTGAGAGAAAAAGTTTACACCTTTCTCTCGTCTACTATTCGACGACTTGTAAACTCGATGCTCGTGAATCTTGCTAGTTTCGACCTAATACGATGTATCCGGTTGTTTTGAGCCGGAATACAAGTTTTCGCGCAGTTCTGAGAGAAAAAGTTTACACCTTTCTCTCGTGTACTCTTCGACAACTTGTATAATCGATGCTCGTGAATCTTGCTAGTGTCGATTTAAAACGATGTATCCCGTTGTTTTGAGCCGGAATACAAGTTTTCGCGCAGTTCTGAGAGAAAAAGTTTACACCTTTCTCTCGTCTACTGTTCGACGACCTGTAAAATTGATGCTCGTGAATCTTGCTAGTTTCGATCTAAAACGATGTATTCCGTTCTTTTGAGCCGGAATACAAGTTTTCGCGCAGTTCTGAGAGAAAAAGTTTTGCACCTTTCTATCGTCCACTCTTCGACGACTTGTAAAATCGATGCTCGTGAATCTTGCTAGTTTTGAACTAAAACGATGTATCCCGTTGTTTTGAGCCGGAATACAAGTTTTCGCGCAGTTCTGAGAGAAAAAGTTTACACCTTTCTCTCGTCTACTCTTCGAAGACTTGTAAAATCGATGCCCGTGAATCTTGCTAGTTTCGATCTAAAACGATGTATCTCGTTGTTTTGAGCCGTAATACAAGTTTTCGCGCAGTTCTGAGAGAAAAAGTTTACACCTTTCTCTCGTGGACTCTCCGACGACTTGTAAAATCGATGCCCATGAATCTTGCTAGTTTCGATCTAAAACGATGAATCCCGTTGTTTTGAGCCGGAATACAAATTTTCGCGCAGTTCTGCGAGAAAAAGTTTACACCTTTCTCTCGTCTACTCTTCGACGACTTGTAAAATCGATGCTCGTGAATCTTGCTAGTTTCGATCTAAAACGATGTATCCCGTTGTTTTGAGCCGGAATAGAAGTTTTCGTGCAGTTCTGAGAGAAAAAGTTTACACCTTTCTCTCGTCTACTCCTCGACTACTCGTAAAATCGATGCTCGTGAATCTTGCTAGTTTCGATCTAAAACAATGTATCCCGTTGTTTTGAGACGAAATACAAGTTTTCGCGCAGTTCTGAGAGAAAAAGTTTACACCTTTCTCTCGTCCACTCTTCGACGACTTGTAAACTCGATGCTCGTGAATCTTGCTAGTTTTGACCTAATACGATGTATCCGGTTGTTTTGAGCCGAAATACAAGTTTTCGCGCAGTTCTGAGAGAAAAAGTTTACGCCTTTCTCTCGTCTACTATTCGACGACTTGTAAAATCGATGCTCGTGAATATTGCTAGTTTCGATCTAAAACGATGTATCCCGTTGTTTTAAACCGGAATACAAGTTTTCGCGCAGTTCTGAGAGAAAAAGTTTACAGCTTTCTCTCGTCTACTCTTCGAAGACTTGTAAAATCGATGCCCATGAATCTTGCTAGTTTCGATCTAAAACGATGTATCTCGTTGTTTTGAGCCGGAATACAAGTTTTCGCGCAGTTCTGAGAAAAATAGTTTACACCTTTCTCTCGTCTACTCTTCGAAGACTTGTAAAATCGATGCTCGTGAATCTTGCTAGTTTCGATCTAAAACGATGTATCCCGTTTTTTTGAGCCGGAATACAAGTTTTCGCGCAGTTCTGAGAGAAAAAGTTTACATCTTTCTCTCTTCTACTATTCGACGACTTGTAAAATCGATGCTCGTGAATCTTGCTAGTTTCGACCTAAAACGATGTATCCCGTTGTTTTGTGATGGAATACAAGTTTTCGCGTAGTTCTGAGAGAAAAAGTTTACACCTTTCTCTCGTCTACTCTTCGACGACTTGTAAAATCGATGCTCGTGAATCTTGCTGGTTTCGATATAAAACGATGCATTCTGTTGTTTTGAGCCGGAATACAAGTTTTCGCGCAGTCTGAGAGAAAACGTTTACACCTTTCTCTCGTATACTCTTCGACGACTTGTAAAATCGATGCTCGTGAATCTTGCTAGTTTCGATCTAAAACGATGTATCCCGCTTTTTTGAGCCGGTATACAAGTTTTCGCGCAGTTCTGAGAGAAAACGTTTACACCTTTCTCTCGTCTACTTTTCGACGACTTGTAATATCGATGCTCGTGAATCTTGCTAGTTTTGGTCTAAAACGATGTATCGCGTTGTTTTGAGCCGGAATACAAGTTTTCGCGCAGTTCTGAGAGAAAAAGTTTACACCTTTCTCTCGTCTACTATTCGACGACTTGTAAACTCGATGCTCGTGAATCTTGCTAGTTTCGACCTAATACGATGTATCCGGTTGTTTTGAGCCGGAATACAAGTTTTCGCGCAGTTCTGAGAGAAAAAGTTTACACCTTTCTCTCGTGTACTCTTCGACAACTTGTATAATCGATGCTCGTGAATCTTGCTAGTGTCGATTTAAAACGATGTATCCCGTTGTTTTGAGCCGGAATACAAGTTTTCGCGCAGTTCTGAGAGAAAAAGTTTACACCTTTCTCTCGTCTACTGTTCGACGACCTGTAAAATTGATGCTCGTGAATCTTGCTAGTTTCGATCTAAAACGATGTATTCCGTTCTTTTGAGCCGGAATACAAGTTTTCGCGCAGTTCTGAGAGAAAAAGTTTTGCACCTTTCTATCGTCCACTCTTCGACGACTTGTAAAATCGATGCTCGTGAATCTTGCTAGTTTTGAACTAAAACGATGTATCCCGTTGTTTTGAGCCGGAATACAAGTTTTCGCGCAGTTCTGAGAGAAAAAGTTTACACCTTTCTCTCGTCTACTCTTCGAAGACTTGTAAAATCGATGCCCGTGAATCTTGCTAGTTTCGATCTAAAACGATGTATCTCGTTGTTTTGAGCCGTAATACAAGTTTTCGCGCAGTTCTGAGAGAGAAAGTTTACACCTTTCTCTCGTCTACTCTTCGAAGACTTGTAAAATCGATGCTCGTTAATCTTGCTAGTTTCGATCTAAAACGATGTATCCCGTTTTTTTTGAGCCGGAATACAAGTTTTGGCGCAGTTCTGAGAGAAAAAGTTTACACCTTTCTCTCGTCTACTCTTCGACGAGTTGTAAAATCAATGCTCGTATATTTTCTAGTTTCGATCTACAACGATGTATCCCGTTGTTTTGAGCCGGAATACAAGTTTTCGCGCAGTTCTGAGAGAAAAAGTTTACACCTTTCTCTCGTCTACTCTTCGAAGACTTGTAAAATCGATGCCCGTGAATCTTGCTAGTTTCGATCTAAAACGATGTATCTCGTTGTTTTGAGCCGTAATACAAGTTTTCGCGCAGTTCTGAGAGAGAAAGTTTACACCTTTCTCTCGTCTACTCTTCAAAGACTTGTAAAATCAATGCTCGTTAATCTTGCTAGTTTCGATCTAAAACGATGTATCGCGTTTTTTTGAGCCGGAATACAAGTTTTCGTGCAGTTCTTGAGAGAAAAAGTTTACACCTTTCTCTCGTCTACTCTTCGACGACTTGTAAAATAGATGCTCGTGAATCTTGCTAGTTTCAATCTAAACGATGTATTCCGTTGTTTTAGGGCGGAATACAAGTTTTCGCGCAGTTCTGAGAGAAAAAGTTTACACCTTTCTCTCGTCTACTCTTCGACGACTTGTAAAAGCGATGCTCGCGAATCTTGCTAGTGTCGATCTAAAACGATGTATCCCGTTGTTTTGAACCAGAATACAAGTTTTCGCGCAGTTCTGAGAGAAAAAGTTTACAGCTTTCTCTCGTCTACTCTTCGAAGACTTGTAAAATCGATGCTCGTGAATCTTGCTAGTTTCGATCTAAAACGATGTATCCCGTTTTTTTGAGCCGGAATACAACTTTTCGCGCAGTTCTGAGAGAAAAAGTTTACACCTTTCTCTCTTCTACTATTCGACGACTTGTAAAATCGATGCTCGTGAATCTTGCTGGTTTCGATATAAAACGATGCATTCTGTTGTTTTGAGCCGGAATACAAGTTTTCGCGCAGTCTGAGAGAAAAAGTTTACACCTATCTCTCGTATACTCTTCGACGACTTGTAAAATCGATGCTCGTGAATCTTGCTAGTTTCGATCTAAAACGATGTATCCCGCTTTTTTGAGCCAGTATACAAGTTTTCGCGCAGTTCTGAGAGAAAACGTTTACACCTTTCTCTCGTCTACTTTTCGACGGCTTGAAATATCGATGCTCGTGAATCTTGCTAGTTTTGGTCTAAAACGATGTATCGCGTTGTTTTGAGCCGGAATACAAGTTTTCGCGCAGTTCTGAGAGAAAAAGTTTACACCTTTCTCTCGTCTACTATTCGACGACTTGTAAACTCGATGCTTGTGAATCTTGCTAGTTTCGACCTAATACGATGTATCCGGTTGTTTTGAGCCGGAATACAAGTTTTTGCGCTGTTCTGAGAAAAAGTTTACACCTTTCTCTCGTGTACTCTTCGACAACTTGTATAATCGATGCTCGTGAATCTTGCTAGTGTCGATTTAAAACGATGTATCCCGTTGTTTTGAGCCGGAATACAAGTTTTCGCGCAGTTCTGAGAGAAAAAGTTTACACCTTTCTCTCGTCTACTGTTCGACGACTTGTAAAATCGATGCTCGTGAATCTTGCTAGTTTTGAACTAAAACGATGTATCCCGTTGTTTTGAGCCGGAATAAAAGTTTTCGCGCAGTTCTGAGAGAAAAAGTTTACACCTTTCTCTCGTCTACTCTTCGAAGACTTGTAAGATCGATGCCCGTGAATCTTGCTAGTTTCGATCTAAAACGATGTATCTCGTTGTTTTGAGCCGTAATACAAGTTTTCGCGCAGTTCTGAGAGAGAAAGTTTACACCTTTCTCTCGTCTACTCTTCGAAGACTTGTAAAATCGATGCTCGTTAATCTTGCTAGTTTCGATCTAAAACGATGTATCCCGTTTTTTTTGAGCCGGAATACAAGTTTTGGCGCAGTTCTGAGAGAAAAAGTTTACACCTTTCTCTCGTCTACTCTTCGACGAGTTGTAAAATCAATGCTCGTATATTTTGCTAGTTTCGATCTACAACGATGTATCCCGTTGTTTTGAGCTGGAATAGAAGTTTTTCGCGCAGTTCTGAGAGAAAAAGTTTACGCCTTTCTCTCGTCTACTTTTCGAGGACTTGCAAAATCGATGCTCGTGAATCTTGCTAGTTTCGATCTAAAACGATGTATCCCGTTTTTTTGAGCCGGAATACAAGTTTTCGCGCAGTTCTGAGAGAAAAAGTTTTACCTTTCTCTCGTCTACTATTCGACTTGTAAAATCGATGCTCGTGAATATTGCTAGTTTCGACCTAAAACGATGTATCCCGTTGTTTTGAGCCGGAATACAAGTTTTCGCGCAGTTCTGAGAGAAAAAGTTTACACCTTTCTCTCGTCTACTCTTCGAAGACTTGTAAAATCGATGCCCGTGAATCTTGCTAGTTTCGATCTAAAACGATGTATCTCGTTGTTTTGAGCCGTAATACAAGTTTTCGCGCAGTTCTGAGAGAGAAAGTTTACACCTTTCTCTCGTCTACTCTTCGAAGACTTGTAAAATCAATGCTCGTTAATCTTGCTAGTTTCGATCTAAAACGATGTATCCCGTTTTTTTTAGCCGGAATACAAGTTTTCGTGCAGTTCTTGAGAGAAAAAGTTTACACCTTTCTCTCGTCTACTCTTCGACGACTTGTAAAATAGATGCTCGTGAATCTTGCTAGTTTCGATCTAAACGATGTATTCCGTTGTTTTAGGGCGGAATACAAGTTTTCGCGCAGTTCTGAGAGAAAAAGTTTACACCTTTCTCTCGTCTACTCTTCGACGACTTGTAAAAGCGATGCTCGCGAATCTTGCTAGTTTCGATCTAAAACGATGTATCCCGTTGCTTTGAACCAGAATACAAGTTTTCGCGCAGTTCTGAGAGAAAAAGTTTACAGCTTTCTCTCGTCTACTCTTCGAAGACTTGTAAAATCGATGCTCGTGAATCTTGCTAGTTTCGATCTAAAACGATGTATCCCGTTTTTTTGAGCCGGAATACAACTTTTCGCGCAGTTCTGAGAGAAAAAGTTTACACCTTTCTCTCTTCTACTATTCGACGACTTGTAAAATCGATGCTCGTGAATCTTGCTAGTTTCGATCTAAACGATGTATTCCGTTGTTTTAGGGCGGAATACAAGTTTTCGCGCAGTTCTGAGAGAAAAAGTTTACAGCTTTCTCTCGTCTACTCTTCGAAGACTTGTAAAATCGATGCTCGTGAATCTTGCTAGTTTCGATCTAAAACGATGTATCCCGTTTTTTTGAGACGGAATACAAGTTTTCGTGCAGTTCTTGAGAGAAAAAGTTTACACCTTTCTCTCGTCTACTCTTCGACGACTTGTAAAATAGATGCTCGTGAATCTTGCTAGTTTCGATCTAAACGATGTATTCCGTTGTTTTAGGGCGGAATACAAGTTTTCGCGCAGTTCTGAGAGAAAAAGTTTACACCTTTCTCTCGTCTACTCTTCGACGACTTGTAAAATGATGCTCGTGAATCTTGCTAGTTTCGATCTAAAACGATGTATCCCGTTGTTTTGAACCAGAATACAAGTTATCGCGCAGTTCTGAGAGAAAAAGTTTACAGCTTTCTCTCGTCTACTCTTCGAAGACTTGTAAAATCGATGCTCGTGAATCTTGCTAGTTTCGATCTAAAACGATGTATCCCGTTTTTTTTGAGCCGGAATACAACTTTTCGCGCAGTTCTGAGAGAAAAAGTTTACACCTTTCTCTCTTCTACTATTCGACGACTTGTAAAATCGATGCTCGTGAATCTTGCTAGTTTCGATCTAAAACGATGTATCCCGCTTTTTTGAGCCGGTATACAAGTTTTCGCGCAGTTCTGAGAGAAAACGTTTACACCTTTCCCTCGTCTACTCTTCGACGACTTGTAATATCGATGCTCGTGAATCCTGCTAGTTTCGATCTAAAACGATGAATCCCGTTGTTTTGAGCCGGAATACAAATTTTCGCGCAGTTCTGAGAGAAAAATTTACACCTTTCTCTCGTCTACTCTTCGACGACTTGTAAAATCGATGCTCGTGAATCTTGCTAGTTTCGATCTAAAACGATGTATCCCGTTCTTTTGAGCCGGAATAGAAGTTTTCGTGCAGTTCTGAGAGAAAAAGTTTACACCTTTCTCTCGTCTACTCCTCGACTACTCGTAAAATCGATGCTCGTGAATCTTGCTAGTTTCGATCTAAAACAATGTATCCCGTTGTTTTGAGACGAAATACAAGTTTTCGCGCCGTTCTGAGAGCAAAAGTTTACACCTTTCTCTCGTCCGCTCTTCGAGGACTTGTAAAATCGATGCTCGTGAATCTTGCTAGTTTTGATCTAAAACGATGTATCGCGTTGTTTTGAGCCGGAATACAAGTTTTCGCGCAGTTCTGAGAGAAAAAGTTTACACCTTTCTCTCGTCTACTATTCGACGACTTGTATACTCGATGCTCGTGAATCTTGCTAGTTTCGACCTAATACGATGTATCCGGTTGTTTTGAGCCAGAATACAAGTTTTCGCGCAGTTCTGAGAGAAAAAGTTTACACCTTTCTCTCGTGTACTCTTCGACAACTTGTATAATCGATGCTCGTGAATCTTGCTAGTTTCGATTTAAAACGATGTAACCCGTTGTTTTGAGCCGGAATACAAGTTTTCGCGCAGTTCTGAGAGAAAAAGTTTACACCTTTCTCTCGTCTACTCTTCGACGACCTGTAAAATTGATGCTCGTGAATCTTGCTAGGTTCGATCTAAAACGATGTATTCCGTTGTTTTGAGCCGGAATACAAGTTTCGCGCAGTTCTGAGAGAAAAAGTTTACACCTTTCTATCGTCCACTCTTCGACGACTTGTAAAATCGATGCTCGTGAATCTTGCTAGTTTTGAACTAAAACGATGTATCCCGTTGTTTTGAGCCGGAATACAAGTTTTCGCGCAGTTCTGAGAGAAAAAGTTTACACCTTTCTCTCGTCTACTCTTCGAAGACTTGTAAAATCGATGCCCGTGAATCTTGCTAGTTTCGATCTAAAACGATGTATCTCGTTGTTTTGAGCCGTAATACATGTTTTCGCGCAGTTCTGAGAGAAAAAGTTTACACCTTTCTCTCGTCTACTCTTCGAAGACTTGTAAAATCGATGCTCGTTAATCTTGCTAGTTTCGATCTAAAACGATGTATCCCGTTTTTTTGAGCCGGAATACAAGTTTTGGCGCAGTTCTGAGAGAAAAAGTTTACACCTTTCTCTCGTCTACTCTTCGACGAGTTGTAAAATCAATGCTCGTATATCTTGCTAGTTTCGATCTACAACGATGTATCCCGTTGTTTTGAGCTGGAATAGAAGTTTTTCGCGCAGTTCTCAGAGAAAAAGTTTACGCCTTTCTCTCGTCTACTTTTCGAGGACTTGCAAAATCGATGCTCGTGAATCTTGCTAGTTTCGATCTAAAACGATGTATCCCGTTTATTTGAGCTGGAATACAAGTTTTCGCGCAGTTCTGAGAGAAAAAGTTTACACCTTTCTCTCGTCTACTATTCGACGACTTGTAAAATCGATGCTCGTGAATATTGCTAGTTTCGACCTAAAACGATGTATCCCGTTGTTTTGAGCCGGAATACAAGTTTTCGTGCAGTTCTGAGAGCAAAAGTTTACACCTTTCTCTCGTCTACTCTTCGACGACTTGTAAAATCGATGCTCGTGAATCTTGCTAGCTTCAATCTAAACGATGTATTCCGTTGTTTTAGGGCGGAATACAAGTTTTCGCGCAGTTCTGAGAGAAAAAGTTTACACCTTTCTCTCGTCTACTCTTCGACGACTTGTAAAATCGATGCTCGTGAATCTTGCTAGTTTCGATCTAAAACGATGAATCCCGTTGTTTTGAGCCGGAATACAAATTTTCGCGCAGTTCTGAGAGAAAAAGTTTACACCTTTCTCTCGTCTACTCTTCGACGACTTGTAAAATCGATGCTCGTGAATCTTGCTAGTTTCGATTTAAAACGATGTATCCCGTTGTTTTGAGCCGGAATAGAAGTTTTCGTGCAGTTCTGAGAGAAAAAGTTTACACCTTTCTCTCGTCTACTCCTCGACTACTCGTAAAACCGATGCTCGTGAATCTTGCTAGTTTCGATCTAAAACAATGTATCCCGTTGTTTTGAGACGAAATACATGTTTTCGCGCAGTTCTGAGAGAAAAAGTTTACACCTTTCTCTCGTCCACTCTTCGAGGACTTGTAAAATCGATGCTCGTGAATCTTGCTAGTTTTGAACTGAAACGATGTATCCCGTTGTTTTGAGCCGGAATACAAGTTTTCGCGCAGTTCCTAGAGAAAAAGTTTACACCTTTCTCTCGTCTACTCTTCGAAGACTTGTAAAATCGATGCCCGTGAATCTTGCTAGTTTCGATCTAAAACGATGTATCTCGTTGTTTTGAGCCGTAATACAAGTTTTCGCGCAGTTCTGAGAGAAAAAGTTTACACCTTTCTCTCGTCTACCCTTCGAAGACTTGTAAAATCGATGCTCGTTAATCTTGCTAGTTTCGATCTAAAACGATGTATCCCGTTTTTTTTTAGCCGGAATACAAGTTTTGGCGCAGTTCTGAGAGAAAAAGTTTACACCTTTCTCTCATCTACTCTTCGACGAGTTGTAAAATCAATGCTCGTATATCTTGCTAGTTTCGATCTACAACGATGTATCCCGTTGTTTTGAGCTGGAATAGAAGTTTTTCGCGCAGTTCTGAGAGAAAAAGTTTACGCCTTTCTCTCGTCTACTTTTCGAGGACTTGCAAAATCGATGCTCGTGAATCTTGCTAGTTTCGATCTAAAACGATGTATCCCGTTTTTTTGAGCCGGAATACAAGTTTTCGCGCAGTTCTGAGAGAAAAAGTTTACACCTTTCTCTCGTCTACTATTCGACGACTTCTAAAATCGATGCTCGTGAATATTGCTAGTTTCGACCTAAAACGATGAATCCCGTTGTTTTGAGCCGGAATACAAGTTTTCGTGCAGTTCTGAGAGAAAAAGTTTACACCTTTCTCTTGTCTTCTCTTCGACGACTGGTAAAATCGATGCTAGTGAATCTTGCTAGTTTCGACCTGAATCGATGTATCGCGTTGTTTTGAGCCGGAATACAAGTTTTCGCGCAGTTCTGAGAGAAAAAGTTTACACCTTTCTCTCGTGTACTCTTTGACGACTTGTAAAATCGATGCTCGTGAATTTTGCTCGTTTCGATCTAAAACGATGTATCCCGTTGTGTTGAGCCGGAATACAAGTTTTCGTGCAGTTCTGAGAGAAAAAGTTTACACCTTTCTCTCGTCTACTCTTCGACGACTTGTAAAATCGATGCTCGTGAATATTGCTAGTTACGATCTAAACGATGTATTCCGTTGTTTTATGGCGGAATACAAGTTTTCGCGCAGTTCTGAGAGAAAAAGTTTACACCTTTCTCTCGTCTACTCTTCGACGACTTGTAAAATCGATGCTCGTGAATCTTGCTAGTTTCGATCTAAAACGATGTATCCCGTTGTTTTGAACCGGAATACAAGTTTTCGCGCAGTTCTGAGAGAAAAAGTTTACAGCTTTCTCTCGTCTACTCTTCGAAGACTTGTAAAATCGATGCCCATGAATCTTGCTAGTTTCGATCTAAAACGATGTATCTCGTTGTTTTGAGCCGGAATACAAGTTTTCGCGCAGTTCTGAGAAAAATAGTTTACACCTTTCTCTCGTCTACTCTTCGAAGACTTGTAAAATCGATGCTCGTGAATCTTGCTAATTTCGATCTAAAACGATGTATCCCGTTTTTTTGAGCCGGAATACAAGTTTTCGCGCAGTTCTGAGAGAAAAAGTTTACACCTTTCTCTCTTCTACTATTCGACGACTTGTAAAATCGATGCTCGTGAAACTTGCTAGTTTCGACCTAAAACGATGTATCCCGTTGTTTTGTGATGGAATACAAGTTTTCGTGCAGTTCTGAGAGAAAAAGTTTACACCTTTCTCTCGTCTACTCTTCGACGACTTGTAAAATCGATGCTCGTGAATCTTGCTGGTTTCGATATAAAACGATGCATTCTGTTGTTTTGAGCCGGAATACAAGTTTTCGCGCAGTCTGAGAGAAAAAGTTTACACCTTTCTCTCGTGTACTCTTCGACGACTTGTAAAATTGATGCTCGTGAATCTTGCTAGTTTCGATCTAAAACGATGTATCCCGCTTTTTTGAGCCGGTATACAAGTTTTCGCGCAGTTCTGAGAGAAAACGTTTACACCTTTTTCTCGTCTACTCTTCGACGACTTGTAATATCGATGCTCCTGAATCCTGCTAGTTTCAATCTAAAACGATGAATCCCGTTGTTTTGAGCCGGAATACAAATTTTCGCGCAGTTCTGAGAGAAAAAGTTTACACCTTTCTCTCGTCTACTCTTCGACGACTTGTAAAATCGATGCTCGTGAATCTTGCTAGTTTCGATCTAAAACGATGTATCCCGTTGTTTTGAGCCGGAATAGAAGTTTTCGCGCAGTTCTGAGAGAAAAAGTTTACACCTTTCTCTCGTCCACTCTTCGAGGACTTGTAAAATCGATGCTCGTGAATCTTGCTAGTTTTGATCTAAAACGATGTATCGCGTTGTTTTGAGCCGGAATACAAGTTTTCGCGCAGTTCTGAGAGAAAAAGTTTACACCTTTCTCTCGTCCACTATTCGACGACTTGTAAACTCGATGCTCGTGAATCTTGCTAGTTTCGACCTAATACGATGTATCCGGTTGTTTTGAGCCGGAATACAAGTTTTCGCGCAGTTCTGAGAGAAAAAGTTTACACCTTTCTCTCGTGTACTCTTCGACAACTTGTATAATCGATGCTCGTGAATCTTGCTAGTTTCAATTTAAAACGATGTATCCCGTTGTTTTGAGCCGGAATACAAGTTTTCGCGCAGTTCTGAGAGAAAAAGTTTACACCTTTCTCTCGTCTACTCTTCGACGACCTGTAAAATTGATGCTCGTGAATCTTGCTAGTTTCGATCTAAAACGATGTATTCCGTTGTTTTGAGCCGGAATACAAGTTTTCGCGCAGTTCTGAGAGAAAAAGTTTACACCTTTCTATCGTCCACTCTTCGACGACTTGTAAAATCGATGCTCGTGAATCTTGCTAGTTTTGAACTAAAACGATGTATCCCGTTGTTTTGAGCCGGTATACAAGTTTTCGCGCAGTTCTGAGAGAAAACGTTTACACCTTTTTCTCGTCTACTCTTCGACGACTTGTAATATCGATGCTCGTGAATCCTGCTAGTTTCAATCTAAAACGATGAATCCCGTTGTTTTGAGCCGGAATACAAATTTTCGCGCAGTTCTGAGAGAAAAAGTTTACACCTTTCTCTCGTCTACTCTTCGACGACTTGTAAAATCGATGCTCATGAATCTTGCTAGTTTCGATCTAAAACGATGTATCCCGTTGTTTTGAGCCGGAATAGAAGTTTTCGCGCAGTTCTGAGAGAAAAAGTTTACACCTTTCTCTCGTCCACTCTTCGAGGACTTGTAAAATCGATGCTCGTGAATCTTGCTAGTTTTGATCTAAAACGATGTATCGCGTTGTTTTGAGCCGGAATACAAGTTTTCGCGCAGTTCTGAGAGAAAAAGTTTACACCTTTCTCTCGTCCACTATTCGACGACTTGTAAACTCGATGCTCGTGAATCTTGCTAGTTTCGATCTAAAACGATGTATCCCGCTTTTTTGAGCCGGTATACAAGTTTTCGCGCAGTTCTGAGAGAAAAAGTTTACACCTTTCTCTCGTGTACTCTTCGACAACTTGTATAATCGATGCTCGTGAATCTTGCTGGTTTCGATATAAAACGATGCATTCTGTTGTTTTGAGCCGGAATACAAGTTTTCGCGCAGTCTGAGAGAAAAAGTTTACACCTTTCTCTCGTGTACTCTTCGACGACTTGTAAAATTGATGCTCGTGAATCTTGCTAGTTTCGATCTAAAACGATGTATCCCCCTTTTTTGAGCCGGTATACAAGTTTTCGCGCAGTTCTGAGAGAAAACGTTTACACCTTTTTCTCGTCTACTCTTCGACGACTTGTAATATCGATGCTCGTGAATCCTGCTAGTTTCAATCTAAAACGATGAATCCCGTTGTTTTGAGCCGGAATACAAATTTTCGCGCAGTTCTGAGAGAAAAAGTTTACACCTTTCTCTCGTCTACTCTTCGACGACTTGTAAAATCGATGCTCGTGAATCTTGCTAGTTTCGATCTAAAACGATGTATCCCGTTGTTTTGAGCCGGAATAGAAGTTTTCGCGCAGTTCTGAGAGAAAAAGTTTACACCTTTCTCTCGTCCACTCTTCGAGGACTTGTAAAATCGATGCTCGTGAATCTTGCTAGTTTCGACCTAATACGATGTATCCGGTTGTTTTGAGCCGGAATACAAGTTTTCGCGCAGTTCTGAGAGAAAAAGTTTACACCTTTCTCTCGTCCACTATTCGACGACTTGTAAACTCGATGCTCGTGAATCTTGCTAGTTTCGACCTAATACGATGTATCCGGTTGTTTTGAGCCGGAATACAAGTTTTCGCGCAGTTCTGAGAGAAAAAGTTTACACCTTTCTCTCGTGTACTCTTCGACAACTTGTATAATCGATGCTCGTGAATCTTGCTAGTTTCAATTTAAAACGATGTATCCCGTTGTTTTGAGCCGGAATACAAGTTTTCGCGCAGTTCTGAGAGAAAAAGTTTACACCGTTCTCTCGTCTACTCTTCGACGACCTGTAAAATTGATGCTCGTGAATCTTGCTAGTTTCGATCTAAAACGATGTATTCCGTTGTTTTGAGCCGGAATACAAGTTTTCGCGCAGTTCTGAGAGAAAAAGTTTACACCTTTCTATCGTCCACTCTTCGACGACTTGTAAAATCGATGCTCGTGAATCTTGCTAGTTTTGAACTAAAACGATGTATCCCGTTGTTTTGAGCCGGTATACAAGTTTTCGCGCAGTTCTGAGAGAAAACGTTTACACCTTTTTCTCGTCTACTCTTCGACGACTTGTAATATCGATGCTCGTGAATCCTGCTAGTTTCAATCTAAAACGATGAATCCCGTTGTTTTGAGCCGGAATACAAATTTTCGCGCAGTTCTGAGAGAAAAAGTTTACACCTTTCTCTCGTCTACTCTTCGACGACTTGTAAAATCGATGCTCATGAATCTTGCTAGTTTCGATCTAAAACGATGTATCCCGTTGTTTTGAGCCGGAATAGAAGTTTTCGCGCAGTTCTGAGAGAAAAAGTTTACACCTTTCTCTCGTCCACTCTTCGAGGACTTGTAAAATCGATGCTCGTGAATCTTGCTAGTTTTGATCTAAAACGATGTATCGCGTTGTTTTGAGATGGAATACAAGTTTTCGCGCAGTTCTGAGAGAAAAAGTTTACACCAGTCTCTCGTCCACTATTCGACGACTTGTAAACTCGATGCTCGTGAATCTTGCTAGTTTCGATCTAAAACGATGTATCCCGCTTTTTTGAGCCGGTATACAAGTTTTCGCGCAGTTCTGAGAGAAAACGTTTACACCTTTCCCTCGTCTACTCTTCGACGACTTGTAATATTGATGCTGGTGAATCCTGCTAGTTTCGATCTAAAACGATGAATCCCGTTGTTTTGAGCCGGAATACAAATTTTCGCGCAGTTCTGAGAGAAAAATTTACACCTTTCTCTCGTCTACTCTTCGACGACTTGTAAAATCGATGCTCGTGAATCTTGCTAGTTTCGATCTAAAACGATGTATCCCGTTGTTTTGAGCCGGAATAGAAGTTTTCGTGCAGTTCTGAGAGAAAAAGTTTACACCTTTCTCTCGTCTACTCCTCGACTACTCGTAAAATCGATGCTCGTGAATCTTGCTAGTTTCGATCTAAAACAATGTATCCCGTTGTTTTGAGACGAAATACATGTTTTCGCGCAGTTCTGAGAGAAAAAGTTTACACCTTTCTCTCGTCCACTCTTCGAGGACTTGTAAAATCGATGCTCGTGAATCTTGCTAGTTTTGATCTAAAACGATGTATCGCGTTGTTTTGAGCCGGAATACAAGTTTTCGCGCAGTTCTGAGAGAAAAAGTTTACACCTTTCTCTCGTCTACTATTCGACGACTTGTAAACTCGATGCTCGTGAATCTTGCTAGTTTCGACCTAATACGATGTATCCGGTTGTTTTGAGCCGGAATACAAGTTTTCGCGCAGTTCTGAGAGAAAAAGTTTACACCTTTCTCTCGTGTACTCTTCGACAACTTGTATAATCGATGCTCGTGAATCTTGCTTGTTTCGATTTAAAACGATGTATCCCGTTGTTTTGAGCCGGAATACAAGTTTTCGCGCAGTTCTGAGAGAAAAAGTTTACACCTTTCTCTCGTCTACTCTTCGACGACCTGTAAAATTGATGCTCGTGAATCTTGCTAGTTTCGATCTAAAACGATGTATTCCATTGTTTTGAGCCGGAATACAAGTTTTCGCGCAGTTCTGAGAGAAAAAGTTTACACCTTTCTATCGTCCACTCTTCGACGACTTGTAAAATCGATGCTCGTGAATCTTGCTAGTTTTGAACTGAAACGATGTATCCCGTTGTTTTGAGCCGGAATACAAGTTTTCGCGCAGTTCTGAGAGAAAAAGTTTACACCTTTCTCTCGTCTACTCTTCGAAGACTTGTAAAATCGATGCCCGTGAATCTTGCTAGTTTCGATCTAAGACGATGTATCTCGTTGTTTTGAGCCGTAATACAAGTTTTCGCGCAGTTCTGAGAGAAAAAGTTTACACCTTTCTCTCGTCTACCCTTCGAAGACTTGTAAAATCGATGCTCGTTAATCTTGCTAGTTTCGATCTAAAACGATGTATCCGGTTTTTTTTGAGCCGGAATACAAGTTTTGGCGCAGTTCTGAGAGAAAAAGTTTACACCTTTCTCTCATCTACTCTTCGACGAGTTGTAAAATCAATGCTCGTATATCTTGCTAGTTTCGATCTACAACGATGTATCCCGTTGTTTTGAGCTGGAATTGAAGTTTTTCGCGCAGTTCTGAGAGAAAAAGTTTACGCCTTTCTCTCGTCTACTTTTCGAGGACTTGCAAAATCGATGCTCGTGAATCCTGCTAGTTTCAATCTAAAACGATGAATCCCGTTGTTTTGAGCCGGAATACAAATTTTCGCGCAGTTCTGAGAGAAAAAGTTTACACCTTTCTCTCGTCTACTCTTCGACGACTTGTAAAATCGATGCTCGTGAATCTTGCTAGTTTCGATCTAAAACGATGTATCCCGTTGTTTTGAGCCGGAATAGAAGTTTTCGTGCAGTTCTGAGAGAAAAAGTTTACACCTTTCTCTCGTCTACTCCTCGACTACTCGTAAAATCGATGCTCGTGAATCTTGCTAGTTTCGATCTAAAACAATGTATCCCGTTGTTTTGAGACGAAATACATGTTTTCGCGCAGTTCTGAGAGAAAAAGTTTACACCTTTCTCTCGTCCACTCTTCGAGGACTTGTAAAATCGATGCTCGTGAATCTTGCTAGTTTTGAACTGAAACGATGTATCCCGTTGTTTTGAGCCGGAATACAAGTTTTCGCGCAGTTCCTAGAGAAAAAGTTTACACCTTTCTCTCGTCTACTCTTCGACGACTTGTAAAATCGATGCTCGTGAATCTTGCTAGTTTTGATCTAAAACGATGTATCGCGTTGTTTTGAGCCGGAATACAAGTTTTCGCGCAGTTCTGAGAGAAAAAGTTTACACCTTTCTCTCGTCCACTATTCGACGACTTGTAAACTCGATGCTCGTGAATCTTGCTAGTTTCGACCTAATACGATGTATCCGGTTGTTTTGAGCCGGAATACAAGTTTTCGCGCAGTTCTGAGAGAAAAAGTTTACACCTTTCTCTCGTGTACTCTTCGACAACTTGTATAATCGATGCTCGTGAATCTTGCTAGTTTCAATTTAAAACGATGTATCCCGTTGTTTTGAGCCGGAATACAAGTTTTCGCGCAGTTCTGAGAGAAAAAGTTTACACCTTTCTCTCGTCTACTCTTCGACGACCTGTAAAATTGATGCTCGTGAATCTTGCTAGTTTCGATCTAAAACGATGTATTCCGTTGTTTTGAGCCGGAATACAAGTTTTCGCGCAGTTCTGAGAGAAAAAGTTTACACCTTTCTATCGTCCACTCTTCGACGACTTGTAAAATCGATGCTCGTGAATCTTGCTAGTTTTGAACTAAAACGATGTATCCCGTTGTTTTGAGCCGGTATACAAGTTTTCGCGCAGTTCTGAGAGAAAACGTTTACACCTTTTTCTCGTCTACTCTTCGACGACTTGTAATATCGATGCTCGTGAATCCTGCTAGTTTCAATCTAAAACGATGAATCCCGTTGTTTTGAGCCGGAATACAAATTTTCGCGCAGTTCTGAGAGAAAAAGTTTACACCTTTCTCTCGTCTACTCTTCGACGACTTGTAAAATCGATGCTCATGAATCTTGCTAGTTTCGATCTAAAACGATGTATCCCGTTGTTTTGAGCCGGAATAGAAGTTTTCGCGCAGTTCTGAGAGAAAAAGTTTACACCTTTCTCTCGTCCACTCTTCGAGGACTTGTAAAATCGATGCTCGTGAATCTTGCTAGTTTTGATCTAAAACGATGTATCGCGTTGTTTTGAGCCGGAATTGAAGTTTTTCGCGCAGTTCTGAGAGAAAAAGTTTACACCTTTCTCTCGTCCACTATTCGACGACTTGTAAACTCGATGCTCGTGAATCTTGCTAGTTTCGATCTAAAACGATGTATCCCGCTTTTTTGAGCCGGTATACAAGTTTTCGCGCAGTTCTGAGAGAAAAAGTTTACACCTTTCTCTCGTGTACTCTTCGACAACTTGTATAATCGATGCTCGTGAATCTTGCTGGTTTCGATATAAAACGATGCATTCTGTTGTTTTGAGCCGGAATACAAGTTTTCGCGCAGTCTGAGAGAAAAAGTTTACACCTTTCTCTCGTGTACTCTTCGACGACTTGTAAAATTGATGCTCGTGAATTTTGCTAGTTTCGATCTAAAACGATGTATCCCCCTTTTTTGAGCCGGTATACAAGTTTTCGCGCAGTTCTGAGAGAAAACGTTTACACCTTTTTCTCGTCTACTCTTCGACGACTTGTAATATCGATGCTCGTGAATCCTGCTAGTTTCAATCTAAAACGATGAATCCCGTTGTTTTGAGCCGGAATACAAATTTTCGCGCAGTTCTGAGAGAAAAAGTTTACACCTTTCTCTCGTCTACTCTTCGACGACTTGTAAAATCGATGCTCGTGAATCTTGCTAGTTTCGATCTAAAACGATGTATCCCGTTGTTTTGAGCCGGAATAGAAGTTTTCGCGCAGTTCTGAGAGAAAAAGTTTACACCTTTCTCTCGTCCACTCTTCGAGGACTTGTAAAATCGATGCTCGTGAATCTTGCTAGTTTCGACCTAATACGATGTATCCGGTTGTTTTGAGCCGGAATACAAGTTTTCGCGCAGTTCTGAGAGAAAAAGTTTACACCTTTCTCTCGTCCACTATTCGACGACTTGTAAACTCGATGCTCGTGAATCTTGCTAGTTTCGACCTAATACGATGTATCCGGTTGTTTTGAGCCGGAATACAAGTTTTCGCGCAGTTCTGAGAGAAAAAGTTTACACCTTTCTCTCGTGTACTCTTCGACAACTTGTATAATCGATGCTCGTGAATCTTGCTAGTTTCAATTTAAAACGATGTATCCCGTTGTTTTGAGCCGGAATACAAGTTTTCGCGCAGTTCTGAGAGAAAAAGTTTACACCGTTCTCTCGTCTACTCTTCGACGACCTGTAAAATTGATGCTCGTGAATCTTGCTCGTTTCGATCTAAAACGATGTATTCCGTTGTTTTGAGCCGGAATACAAGTTTTCGCGCAGTTCTGAGAGAAAAAGTTTACACCTTTCTATCGTCCACTCTTCGACGACTTGTAAAATCGATGCTCGTGAATCTTGCTAGTTTTGAACTAAAACGATGTATCCCGTTGTTTTGAGCCGGTATACAAGTTTTCGCGCAGTTCTGAGAGAAAACGTTTACACCTTTTTCTCGTCTACTCTTCGACGACTTGTAATATCGATGCTCGTGAATCCTGCTAGTTTCAATCTAAAACGATGAATCCCGTTGTTTTGAGCCGGAATACAAATTTTCGCGCAGTTCTGAGAGAAAAAGTTTACACCTTTCTCTCGTCTACTCTTCGACGACTTGTAAAATCGATGCTCATGAATCTTGCTAGTTTCGATCTAAAACGATGTATCCCGTTGTTTTGAGCCGGAATAGAAGTTTTCGCGCAGTTCTGAGAGAAAAAGTTTACACCTTTCTCTCGTCCACTCTTCGAGGACTTGTAAAATCGATGCTCGTGAATCTTGCTAGTTTTGATCTAAAACGATGTATCGCGTTGTTTTGAGATGGAATACAAGTTTTCGCGCAGTTCTGAGAGAAAAAGTTTACACCAGTCTCTCGTCCACTATTCGACGACTTGTAAACTCGATGCTCGTGAATCTTGCTAGTTTCGATCTAAAACGATGTATCCCGTTGTTTTGAGCCGGAATAGAAGTTTTCGTGCAGTTCTGAGAGAAAAAGTTTACACCTTTCTCTCGTCTACTCCTCGACTACTCGTAAAATCGATGCTCGTGAATCTTGCTAGTTTCGATCTAAAACAATGTATCCCGTTGTTTTGAGACGAAATACATGTTTTCGCGCAGTTCTGAGAGAAAAAGTTTACACCTTTCTCTCGTCCACTCTTCGAGGACTTGTAAAATCGATGCTCGTGAATCTTGCTAGTTTTGATCTAAAACGATGTATCGCGTTGTTTTGAGCCGGAATACAAGTTTTCGCGCAGTTCTGAGAGAAAAAGTTTACACCTTTCTCTCGTCTACTATTCGACGACTTGTAAACTCGATGCTCGTGAATCTTGCTAGTTTCGACCTAATACGATGTATCCGGTTGTTTTGAGCCGGAATACAAGTTTTCGCGCAGTTCTGAGAGAAAAAGTTTACACCTTTCTCTCGTGTACTCTTCGACAACTTGTATAATCGATGCTCGTGAATCTTGCTGGTTTCGATATAAAACGATGCATTCTGTTGTTTTGAGCCGGAATACAAGTTTTCGCGCAGTCTGAGAGAAAAAGTTTACACCTTTCTCTCGTGTACTCTTCGACGACTTGTAAAATTGATGCTCGTGAATTTTGCTAGTTTCGATCTAAAACGATGTATCCCCCTTTTTTGAGCCGGTATACAAGTTTTCGCGCAGTTCTGAGAGAAAACGTTTACACCTTTTTCTCGTCTACTCTTCGACGACTTGTAATATCGATGCTCGTGAATCCTGCTAGTTTCAATCTAAAACGATGAATCCCGTTGTTTTGAGCCGGAATACAAATTTTCGCGCAGTTCTGAGAGAAAAAGTTTACACCTTTCTCTCGTCTACTCTTCGACGACTTGTAAAATCGATGCTCGTGAATCTTGCTAGTTTCGATCTAAAACGATGTATCCCGTTGTTTTGAGCCGGAATAGAAGTTTTCGCGCAGTTCTGACAGAAAAAGTTTACACCTTTCTCTCGTCCACTCTTCGAGGACTTGTAAAATCGATGCTCGTGAATCTTGCTAGTTTCGACCTAATACGATGTATCCGGTTGTTTTGAGCCGGAATACAAGTTTTCGCGCAGTTCTGAGAGAAAAAGTTTACACCTTTCTCTCGTCCACTATTCGACGACTTGTAAACTCGATGCTCGTGAATCTTGCTAGTTTCGACCTAATACGATGTATCCGGTTGTTTTGAGCCGGAATACAAGTTTTCGCGCAGTTCTGAGAGAAAAAGTTTACACCTTTCTCTCGTGTACTCTTCGACAACTTGTATAATCGATGCTCGTGAATCTTGCTAGTTTCAATTTAAAACGATGTATCCCGTTGTTTTGAGCCGGAATACAAGTTTTCGCGCAGTTCTGAGAGAAAAAGTTTACACCGTTCTCTCGTCTACTCTTCGACGACCTGTAAAATTGATGCTCGTGAATCTTGCTCGTTTCGATCTAAAACGATGTATTCCGTTGTTTTGAGCCGGAATACAAGTTTTCGCGCAGTTCTGAGAGAAAAAGTTTACACCTTTCTATCGTCCACTCTTCGACGACTTGTAAAATCGATGCTCGTGAATCTTGCTAGTTTTGAACTAAAACGATGTATCCCGTTGTTTTGAGCCGGTATACAAGTTTTCGCGCAGTTCTGAGAGAAAACGTTTACACCTTTTTCTCGTCTACTCTTCGACGACTTGTAATATCGATGCTCGTGAATCCTGCTAGTTTCAATCTAAAACGATGAATCCCGTTGTTTTGAGCCGGAATACAAATTTTCGCGCAGTTCTGAGAGAAAAAGTTTACACCTTTCTCTCGTCTACTCTTCGACGACTTGTAAAATCGATGCTCATGAATCTTGCTAGTTTCGATCTAAAACGATGTATCCCGTTGTTTTGAGCCGGAATAGAAGTTTTCGCGCAGTTCTGAGAGAAAAAGTTTACACCTTTCTCTCGTCCACTCTTCGAGGACTTGTAAAATCGATGCTCGTGAATCTTGCTAGTTTTGATCTAAAACGATGTATCGCGTTGTTTTGAGATGGAATACAAGTTTTCGCGCAGTTCTGAGAGAAAAAGTTTACACCAGTCTCTCGTCCACTATTCGACGACTTGTAAACTCGATGCTCGTGAATCTTGCTAGTTTCGATCTAAAACGATGTATCCCGTTGTTTTGAGCCGGAATAGAAGTTTTCGTGCAGTTCTGAGAGAAAAAGTTTACACCTTTCTCTCGTCTACTCCTCGACTACTCGTAAAATCGATGCTCGTGAATCTTGCTAGTTTCGATCTAAAACAATGTATCCCGTTGTTTTGAGACGAAATACATGTTTTCGCGCAGTTCTGAGAGAAAAAGTTTACACCTTTCTCTCGTCCACTCTTCGAGGACTTGTAAAATCGATGCTCGTGAATCTTGCTAGTTTTGATCTAAAACGATGTATCGCGTTGTTTTGAGCCGGAATACAAGTTTTCGCGCAGTTCTGAGAGAAAAAGTTTACACCTTTCTCTCGTCTACTATTCGACGACTTGTAAACTCGATGCTCGTGAATCTTGCTAGTTTCGACCTAATACGATGTATCCGGTTGTTTTGAGCCGGAATACAAGTTTTCGCGCAGTTCTGAGAGAAAAAGTTTACACCTTTCTCTCGTCTACCCTTCGAAGACTTGTAAAATCGATGCTCGTTAATCTTGCTAGTTTCGATCTAAAACGATGTATCCGGTTTTTTTTGAGCCGGAATACAAGTTTTGGCGCAGTTCTGAGAGAAAAAGTTTACACCTTTCTCTCATCTACTCTTCGACGAGTTGTAAAATCAATGCTCGTATATCTTGCTAGTTTCGATCTACAACGATGTATCCCGTTGTTTTGAGCTGGAATTGAAGTTTTTCGCGCAGTTCTGAGAGAAAAAGTTTACGCCTTTCTCTCGTCTACTTTTCGAGGACTTGCAAAATCGATGCTCGTGAATCCTGCTAGTTTCAATCTAAAACGATGAATCCCGTTGTTTTGAGCCGCAATACAAATTTTAGCGCAGTTCTGAGAGAAAAAGTTTACACCTTTCTCTCGTCTACTCTTCGACGACTTGTAAAATCGATGCTCATGAATCTTGCTAGTTTCGATCTAAAACGATGTATCCCGTTGTTTTGAGCCGGAATAGAAGTTTTCGCGCAGTTCTGAGAGAAAAAGTTTACACCTTTCTCTCGTCCACTCTTCGAGGACTTGTAAAATCGATGCTCGTGAATCTTGCTAGTTTTGATCTAAAACGATGTATCGCGTTGTTTTGAGCCGGAATACAAGTTTTCGCGCAGTTCTGAGAGAAAAAGTTTACACCTTTCTCTCGTCCACTATTCGACGACTTGTAAACTCGATGCTCGTGAATCTTGCTAGTTTCGATCTAAAACGATGTATCCCGCTTTTTTGAGCCGGTATACAAGTTTTCGCGCAGTTCTGAGAGAAAAAGTTTACACCTTTCTCTCGTGTACTCTTCGACAACTTGTATAATCGATGCTCGTGAATCTTGCTGGTTTCGATATAAAACGATGCATTCTGTTGTTTTGAGCCGGAATACAAGTTTTCGCGCAGTCTGAGAGAAAAAGTTTACACCTTTCTCTCGTGTACTCTTCGACGACTTGTAAAATTGATGCTCGTGAATCTTGCTAGTTTCGATCTAAAACGATGTATCCCGCTTTTTTGAGCCGGTATACAAGTTTTCGCGCAGTTCTGAGAGAAAACGTTTACACCTTTTTCTCGTCTACTCTTCGACGACTTGTAATATCGATGCTCGTGAATCCTGCTAGTTTCAATCTAAAACGATGAATCCCGTTGTTTTGAGCCGGAATACAAATTTTCGCGCAGTTCTGAGAGAAAAAAGTTTACACCTTTCTCTCGTCTACTCTTCGACGACTTGTAAAATCGATGCTCGTGAATCTTGCTAGTTTCGATCTAAAACGATGTATCCCGTTGTTTTGAGCCGGAATAGAAGTTTTCGCGCAGTTCTGAGAGAAAAAGTTTACACCTTTCTCTCGTCCACTCTTCGAGGACTTGTAAAATCGATGCTCGTGAATCTTGCTAGTTTCGACCTAATACGATGTATCCGGTTTTTTTGAGCCGGAATACAAGTTTTCGCGCAGTTCTGAGAGAAAAAGTTTACACCTTTCTCTCGTCCACTATTCGACGACTTGTAAACTCGATGCTCGTGAATCTTGCTAGTTTCGACCTAATACGATGTATCCGAATGTTTTGAGCCGGAATACAAGTTTTCGCGCAGTTCTGAGAGAAAAAGTTTACACCTTTCTCTCGTCCACTCTTCGAGGACTTGTAAAATCGATGCTCGTGAATCTTGCTAGTTTTGATCTAAAACGATGTATCGCGTTGTTTTGAGATGGAATACAAGTTTTCGCGCAGTTCTGAGAGAAAAAGTTTACACCTTTCTCTCGTCTACTCTTCGAAGACTTGTAAAATCGATGCCCGTGAATCTTGCTAGTTTCGATCTAAGACGATGTATCTCGTTGTTTTGAGCCGTAATACAAGTTTTCGCGCAGTTCTGAGAGAAAAAGTTTACACCTTTCTCTCGTCTACCCTTCGAAGACTTGTAAAATCGATGCTCGTTAATCTTGCTAGTTTCGATCTAAAACGATGTATCCGGTTTTTTTTGAGCCGGAATACAAGTTTTGGCGCAGTTCTGAGAGAAAAAGTTTACACCTTTCTCTCATCTACTCTTCGACGAGTTGTAAAATCAATGCTCGTATATCTTGCTAGTTTCGATCTACAACGATGTATCCCGTTGTTTTGAGCTGGAATTGAAGTTTTTCGCGCAGTTCTGAGAGAAAAAGTTTACGCCTTTCTCTCGTCTACTTTTCGAGGACTTGCAAAATCGATGCTCGTGAATCTTGCTAGTTTCGATCTAAAACGATGTATCCCGTTTTTTTGAGCCGAAATACAAGTTTTCGCGCAGTTCTGAGAGAAAAAGTTTACACCTTTCTCTCGTCTACTATTCGACGACTTGTAAAATCGATGCTCGTGAATATTGCTAGTTTCGATCTAAAACGATGTATTCCGTTGTTTTGAGCCGGAATACAAGTTTTGGCGCAGTTCTGAGAGAAAAAGTTTACACCTTTCTCTCGTCTACTCTTCGAAGACTTGTAAAATCGATGCCCGTGAATCTTGCTAGTTTCGATCTAAAACGATGTATCTCGTTGTTTTGAGCCGTAATACAAGTTTTCGCGCAGTTCTGAGAGAAAAAGTTTACACCTTTCTCTCGTCCACTCTTCGAAGACTTGTAAAATCGATGCTCGTGAATCTTGCTATTTTCGATCTAAAACGATGTATCCCGTTTTTTTTTTTTGAGCCGGAATACAAGTTTTCGCGCAGTTCTGGGAGAAAAGTTTACACCTTTCTCTCGTGTACTCTTTGACGACTTGTAAAATCGATGTTCGTGAATTTTTCTCGTTTCAATCTAAAGCGATGTATCCCGTTGTTTTGAGCCGGAATACAAGTTTTCGTGCAGTTCTGAGAGAAAAAGTTTACACCTTTCTATCGTCCACTCTTCGACGACTTGTAAAATCGATGCTCGTGAATCTTGCTAGTTTAGATCTTAATC
The DNA here is from genome assembly GCF_052857255.1 of Amblyomma americanum. Classification (NCBI taxonomy): domain Eukaryota; kingdom Metazoa; phylum Arthropoda; class Arachnida; order Ixodida; family Ixodidae; genus Amblyomma; species Amblyomma americanum. The sequence continues at coordinate 1,534,401 of NW_027526493.1, forward strand.
ATTGTATCCCGTTGTTTTGAGCCGGAATACAAGTTTTCGCGCAGTTCTGAGAGAAAACGTTTACACCTTTCTCTCGTCTACTCTTCGAAGACTTGTAAAATTGATGCCCGTGAATCTTGCTAGTTTCGATCTAAAACGATGTATCTCGTTGTTTTGAGCCGTAATACAAGTTTTCGCGCAGTTCTGAGAGAAAAAGTTTACACCTTTCTCTCTTCTACTATTCGACGACTTGTAAAATCGATGCTCGTGAATCTTGCTAGTTTCGACCTAAAACGATGTATCCCGTTGTTTTGTGATGGAATACAAGTTTTCGCGCAGTTCTGAGAGAAAAAGTTTACACCTTTCTCTCGTCTACTATTCGACGACTTGTAAAATCGATGCTCGTGAATATTGCTAGTTTCGACCTAAAACGATGTATCCCGTTGTTTTGAGCCGGAATACAAGTTTTCGTGCAGTTCTGAGAGCAAAAGTTTACACCTTTCTCTCGTCTACTCTTCGACGACTTGTAAAATCGATGCTCGTGAATCTTGCTAGTTTCAATCTAAACGATGTATTCCGTTGTTTTAGGGCGGAATACAAGTTTTCGCGCAGTTCTGAGAGAAAAAGTTTACACCTTTCTCTCGTCTACTCTTCGAAGACTTGTAAAATCGATGCCCGTGAATCTTGCTAGTTTCGATCTAAAACGATGTATCCCGTTGTTTTGAGCCGGAATACAAGTTTTCGTGCAGTTCTGAGAGAAAAAGTTTACACCTTTCTATCGTCCACTCTTCGACGACTTGTAATATCGATGCTCGTGAATCTTGCTAGTTTTGAACTAAAACGATGTATCCCGTTGTTTTGAGCCGGAATACAAGTTTTCGCGCAGTTCTGAGAGAAAAAGTTTACACCTTTCTCTCGTCTACTCTTCGAAGACTTGTAAAATCGATGCCCGTGAATCTTGCTAGTTTCGATCTAAAACGATGTATCCCGTTGTTTTGAGCCGGAATACAAGTTTTCGTGCAGTTCTGAGAGAAAAAGTTTACACCTTTCTCTCGCCTACTCTTCGACGACTTGTAAAATCGATGCTCGTGGATCTTGCTAGTTTCGATCTAAAACGATGAATCCCGTTGTTTTGAGCCGGAATAAAAATTTTCGCGCAGTTCTGAGAGAAAAAGTTTACACCTTTCTCTCGTCTACTCTTCGACGACTTGTAAAATCGATGCTCGTGAATCTTGCTAGTTTCGATCTAAAACGATGTATCCCGTTGTTTTGAGCCGGAATAGAAGTTTTCGTGCAGTTCTGAGAGAAAAAGTTTACACCTTTCTGTCATCTACTCCTCGACTACTCGTAAAATCGATGCTCGTGAATCTTGCTAGTTTCGATCTAAAACAATGTATCCCGTTGTTTTGAGACGAAATACATGTTTTCGCGCAGTTCTGAGAGAAAAAGTTTACACCTTTCTCTCGTCCACTCTTCGACGACTTGTAAAATCCATGCTCGTGAATCTTGCTAGTTTCGACCTAAAACGATGTATCCCGTTGTTTTGAGCCGGAATACAAGTTTTCGCGCAGTTCTGAGAGAAAAAGTTTACACCTTTCTCTCGTCTACTCTTCGAAGACTTGTAAAATCGATGCCCGTGAATCTTGCTAGTTTCGATCTAAAACGATGTATCTCGTTGTTTTGAGCCGTAATACAAGTTTTCGCGCAGTTCTGAGAGAAAAGTTTACACCTTCCTCTCGTCTACTCTTCGAAGACTTGTAAAATTGATGCTCGTGAATCTTGCTATTTTCGATCTAAAACGATGTATCCCGTTTTTTTTTGAGCCGGAATACAAGTTTTCGCGCAGTTCTGGGAGAAAAGTTTACACCTTTCTCTCGTGTACTCTTTGACGACTTGTAAAATCGATGTTCGTGAATTTTTCTCGTTTCGATCTAAAGCGATGTATCCCGTTGTTTTGAGCCGGAATACAAGTTTTCGCGCAGTTCTGAGAGAAAAAGTTTACACCTTTCTCTCGTCTACTATTCGACGACTTGTAAACTCGATGCTCGTGAATCTTGCTAGTTTCGACCTAATACGATGTATCCGGTTGTTTTGAGCCGGAATACAAGTTTTCGCGCAGTTCTGAGAGAAAAAGTTTACACCTTTCTCTCGTGTACTCTTCGACAACTTGTATAATCGATGCTCGTGAATCTTGCTTGTTTCGATTTAAAACGATGTATCCCGTTGTTTTGAGCCGGAATACAAGTTTTCGCGCAGTTCTGAGAGAAAAAGTTTACACCTTTCTCTCGTCTACTCTTCGACGACCTGTAAAATTGATGCTCGTGAATCTTGCTAGTTTCGATCTAAAACGATGTATTCCATTGTTTTGAGCCGGAATACAAGTTTTCGCGCAGTTCTGAGAGAAAAAGTTTACACCTTTCTATCGTCCACTCTTCGACGACTTGTAAAATCGATGCTCGTGAATCTTGCTAGTTTTGAACTGAAACGATGTATCCCGTTGTTTTGAGCCGGAATACAAGTTTTCGCGCAGTTCTGAGAGAAAAAGTTTACACCTTTCTCTCGTCTACTCTTCGAAGACTTGTAAAATCGATGCCCGTGAATCTTGCTAGTTTCGATCTAAGACGATGTATCTCGTTGTTTTGAGCCGTAATACAAGTTTTCGCGCAGTTCTGAGAGAAAAAGTTTACACCTTTCTCTCCTCTACCCTTCGAAGACTTGTAAAATCGATGCTCGTTAATCTTGCTAGTTTCGATCTAAAACGATGTATCCGGTTTTTTTTGAGCCGGAATACAAGTTTTGGCGCAGTTCTGAGAGAAAAAGTTTACACCTTTCTCTCATCTACTCTTCGACGATTTGTAAAATCAATGCTCGTATATCTTGCTAGTTTCGATCTACAACGATGTATCCCGTTGTTTTGAGCTGGAATTGAAGTTTTTCGCGCAGTTCTGAGAGAAAAAGTTTACGCCTTTCTCTCGTCTACTTTTCGAGGACTTGCAAAATCGATGCTCGTGAATCCTGCTAGTTTCAATCTAAAACGATGAATCCCGTTGTTTTGAGCCGGAATACAAATTTTCGCGCAGTTCTGAGAGAAAAAGTTTACACCTTTCTCTCGTCTACTCTTCGACGACTTGTAAAATCGATGCTCATGAATCTTGCTAGTTTCGATCTAAAACGATGTATCCCGTTGTTTTGAGCCGGAATAGAAGTTTTCGCGCAGTTCTGAGAGAAAAAGTTTACACCTTTCTCTCGTCCACTCTTCGAGGACTTGTAAAATCGATGCTCGTGAATCTTGCTAGTTTTGATCTAAAACGATGTATCGCGTTGTTTTGAGCCGGAATACAAGTTTTCGCGCAGTTCTGAGAGAAAAAGTTTACACCTTTCTCTCGTCCACTATTCGACGACTTGTAAACTCGATGCTCGTGAATCTTGCTAGTTTCGATCTAAAACGATGTATCCCGCTTTTTTGAGCCGGTATACAAGTTTTCGCGCAGTTCTGAGAGAAAAAGTTTACACCTTTCTCTCGTGTACTCTTCGACAACTTGTATAATCGATGCTCGTGAATCTTGCTGGTTTCGATATAAAACGATGCATTCTGTTGTTTTGAGCCGGAATACAAGTTTTCGCGCAGTCTGAGAGAAAAAGTTTACACCTTTCTCTCGTGTACTCTTCGACGACTTGTAAAATTGATGCTCGTGAATCTTGCTAGTTTCGATCTAAAACGATGTATCCCGCTTTTTTGAGCCGGTATACAAGTTTTCGCGCAGTTCTGAGAGAAAACGTTTACACCTTTTTCTCGTCTACTCTTCGACGACTTGTAATATCGATGCTCGTGAATCCTGCTAGTTTCAATCTAAAACGATGAATCCCGTTGTTTTGAGCCGGAATACAAATTTTCGCGCAGTTCTGAGAGAAAAAGTTTACACCTTTCTCTCGTCTACTCTTCGACGACTTGTAAAATCGATGCTCGTGAATCTTGCTAGTTTCGATCTAAAACGATGTATCCCGTTGTTTTGAGCCGGAATAGAAGTTTTCGCGCAGTTCTGAGAGAAAAAGTTTACACCTTTCTCTCGTCCACTCTTCGAGGACTTGTAAAATCGATGCTCGTGAATCTTGCTAGTTTCGACCTAATACGATGTATCCGGTTGTTTTGAGCCGGAATACAAGTTTTCGCGCAGTTCTGAGAGAAAAAGTTTACACCTTTCTCTCGTCCACTATTCGACGACTTGTAAACTCGATGCTCGTGAATCTTGCTAGTTTCGACCTAATACGATGTATCCGAATGTTTTGAGCCGGAATACAAGTTTTCGCGCAGTTCTGAGAGAAAAAGTTTACACCTTTCTCTCGTGTACTCTTCGACAACTTGTATAATCGATGCTCGTGAATCTTGCTAGTTTCAATTTAAAACGATGTATCCCGTTGTTTTGAGCCGGAATACAAGTTTTCGCGCAGTTCTGAGAGAAAAAGTTTACACCGTTCTCTCGTCTACTCTTCGACGACCTGTAAAATTGATGCTCGTGAATCTTGCTAGTTTCGATCTAAAACGATGTATTCCGTTGTTTTGAGCCGGAATAGAAGTTTTCGCGCAGTTCTGAGAGAAAAAGTTTACACCTTTCTCTCGTCCACTATTCGACGACTTGTAAACTCGATGCTCGTGAATCTTGCTAGTTTCGATCTAAAACGATGTATCCCGCTTTTTTGAGCCGGTATACAAGTTTTCGCGCAGTTCTGAGAGAAAACGTTTACACCTTTCCCTCGTCTACTCTTCGACGACTTGTAATATTGATGCTCGTGAATCCTGCTAGTTTCGATTTAAAACGATGAATCCCGTTGTTTTGAGCCGGAATACAAATTTTCGCGCAGTTCTGAGAGAAAAATTTACACCTTTCTCTCGTCTACTCTTCGACGACTTGTAAAATCGATGCTCGTGAATCTTGCTAGTTTCGATCTAAAACGATGTATCCCGTTGTTTTGAGCCGGAATAGAAGTTTTCGTGCAGTTCTGAGAGAAAAAGTTTACACCTTTCTCTCGTCTACTCCTCGACTACTCGTAAAATCGATGCTCGTGAATCTTGCTAGTTTCGATCTAAAACAATGTATCCCGTTGTTTTGAGACGAAATACATGTTTTCGCGCAGTTCTGAGAGAAAAAGTTTACACCTTTCTCTCGTCCACTCTTCGAGGACTTGTAAAATCGATGCTCGTGAATCTTGCTAGTTTTGATCTAAAACGATGTATCGCGTTGTTTTGAGCCGGAATACAAGTTTTCGCGCAGTTCTGAGAGAAAAAGTTTACACCTTTCTCTCGTCTACTATTCGACGACTTGTAAACTCGATGCTCGTGAATCTTGCTAGTTTCGACCTAATACGATGTATCCGGTTGTTTTGAGCCGGAATACAAGTTTTCGCGCAGTTCTGAGAGAAAAAGTTTACACCTTTCTCTCGTGTACTCTTCGACAACTTGTATAATCGATGCTCGTGAATCTTGCTTGTTTCGATTTAAAACGATGTATCCCGTTGTTTTGAGCCGGAATACAAGTTTTCGCGCAGTTCTGAGAGAAAAAGTTTACACCTTTCTCTCGTCTACTCTTCGACGACCTGTAAAATTGATGCTCGTGAATCTTGCTAGTTTCGATCTAAAACGATGTATTCCATTGTTTTGAGCCGGAATACAAGTTTTCGCGCAGTTCTGAGAGAAAAAGTTTACACCTTTCTATCGTCCACTCTTCGACGACTTGTAAAATTGATGCTCGTGAATCTTGCTAGTTTTGAACTGAAACGATGTATCCCGTTGTTTTGAGCCGGAATACAAGTTTTCGCGCAGTTCTGAGAGAAAAAGTTTACACCTTTCTCTCGTCTACTCTTCGAAGACTTGTAAAATCGATGCCCGTGAATCTTGCTAGTTTCGATCTAAGACGATGTATCTCGTTGTTTTGAGCCGTAATACAAGTTTTCGCGCAGTTCTGAGAGAAAAAGTTTACACCTTTCTCTCGTCTACCCTTCGAAGACTTGTAAAATCGATGCTCGTTAATCTTGCTAGTTTCGATCTAAAACGATGTATCCGGTTTTTTTTGAGCCGGAATACAAGTTTTGGCGCAGTTCTGAGAGAAAAAGTTTACACCTTTCTCTCATCTACTCTTCGAGGAGTTGTAAAATCAATGCTCGTATATCTTGCTAGTTTCGATCTACAACGATGTATCCCGTTGTTTTGAGCTGGAATTGAAGTTTTTCGCGCAGTTCTGAGAGAAAAAGTTTACGCCTTTCTCTCGTCTACTTTTCGAGGACTTGCAAAATCGATGCTCGTGAATCTTGCTAGTTTCGATCTAAAACGATGTATCCCGTTTTTTTGAGCCGGAATACAAGTTTTCGCGCAGTTCTGAGAGAAAAAGTTTACACCTTTCTCTCGTCTACTATTCGACGACTTGTAAAATCGATGCTCGTGAATATTGCTAGTTTCGATCTAAAACGATGTATCTCGTTGTTTTGAGCCGGAATACAAGTTTTGGCGCAGTTCTGAGAGAAAAAGTTTACACCTTTCTCTCGTCTACTCTTCGAAGACTTGTAAAATCGATGCCCGTGAATCTTGCTAGTTTCGATCTAAAACGATGTATCTCGTTGTTTTGAGCCGTAATACAAGTTTTCGCGCAGTTCTGAGAGAAAAAGTTTACACCTTTCTCTCGTCCACTCTTCGAAGACTTGTAAAATCGATGCTCGTGAATCTTGCTATTTTCGATCTAAAACGATGTATCCCGTTTTTTTTTTTTTGAGCCGGAATACAAGTTTTCGCGCAGTTCTGGGAGAAAAGTTTACACCTTTCTCTCGTGTACTCTTTGACGACTTGTAAAATCGATGTTCGTGAATTTTTCTCGTTTCAATCTAAAGCGATGTATCCCGTTGTTTTGAGCCGGAATACAAGTTTTCGTGCAGTTCTGAGAGAAAAAGTTTACACCTTTCTATCGTCCACTCTTCGACGACTTGTAAAATCGATGCTCGTGAATCTTGCTAGTTTAGATCTTAATCATTGTATCCCGTTGTTTTGAGCCGGAATACAAGTTTTCGCGCAGTTCTGAGAGAAAACGTTTACACCTTTCTCTCGTCTACTCTTCGAAGACTTGTAAAATTGATGCCCGTGAATCTTGCTAGTTTCGATCTAAAACGATGTATCTCGTTGTTTTGAGCCGTAATACAAGTTTTCGCGCAGTTCTGAGAGAAAAAGTTTACACCTTTCTCTCTTCTACTATTCGACGACTTGTAAAATCGATGCTCGTGAATCTTGCTAGTTTCGACCTAAAACGATGTATCCCGTTGTTTTGTGATGGAATACAAGTTTTCGCGCAGTTCTGAGAGAAAAAGTTTACACCTTTCTCTCGTTTACTATTCGACGACTTGTAAAATCGATGCTCGTGAATATTGCTAGTTTCGACCTAAAACGATGTATCCCGTTGTTTTGAGCCGGAATACAAGTTTTCGTGCAGTTCTGAGAGCAAAAGTTTACACCTTTCTCTCGTCTACTCTTCGACGACTTGTAAAATCGATGCTCGTGAATCTTGCTAGTTTCAATCTAAACGATGTATTCCGTTGTTTTAGGGCGGAATACAAGTTTTCGCGCAGTTCTGAGAGAAAAAGTTTACACCTTTCTCTCGTCTACTCTTCGAAGACTTGTAAAATCGATGCCCGTGAATCTTGCTAGTTTCGATCTAAAACGATGTATCCCGTTGTTTTGAGCCGGAATACAAGTTTTCGTGCAGTTCTGAGAGAAAAAGTTTACACCTTTCTATCGTCCACTCTTCGACGACTTGTAATATCGATGCTCGTGAATCTTGCTAGTTTTGAACTAAAACGATGTATCCCGTTGTTTTGAGCCGGAATACAAGTTTTCGCGCAGTTCTGAGAGAAAAAGTTTACACCTTTCTCTCGTCTACTCTTCGAAGACTTGTAAAATCGATGCCCGTGAATCTTGCTAGTTTCGATCTAAAACGATGTATCCCGTTGTTTTGAGCCGGAATACAAGTTTTCGTGCAGTTCTGAGAGAAAAAGTTTACACCTTTCTCTCGTCTACTCTTCGACGACTTGTAAAATCGATGCTCGTGGATCTTGCTAGTTTCGATCTAAAACGATGAATCCCGTTGTTTTGAGCCGGAATAAAAATTTTCGCGCAGTTCTGAGAGAAAAAGTTTACACCTTTCTCTCGTCTACTCTTCGACGACTTGTAAAATCGATGCTCGTGAATCTTGCTAGTTTCGATCTAAAACGATGTATCCCGTTGTTTTGAGCCGGAATAGAAGTTTTCGTGCAGTTCTGAGAGAAAAAGTTTACACCTTTCTGTCATCTACTCCTCGACTACTCGTAAAATCGATGCTCGTGAATCTTGCTAGTTTCGATCTAAAACAATGTATCCCGTTGTTTTGAGACGAAATACATGTTTTCGCGCAGTTCTGAGAGAAAAAGTTTACACCTTTCTCTCGTCCACTCTTCGACGACTTGTAAAATCCATGCTCGTGAATCTTGCTAGTTTCGACCTAAAACGATGTATCCCGTTGTTTTGAGCCGGAATACAAGTTTTCGCGCAGTTCTGAGAGAAAAAGTTTACACCTTTCTCTCGTCTACTCTTCGAAGACTTGTAAAATCGATGCCCGTGAATCTTGCTAGTTTCGATCTAAAACGATGTATCTCGTTGTTTTGAGCCGTAATACAAGTTTTCGCGCAGTTCTGAGAGAAAAGTTTACACCTTTCTCTCGTCTACTCTTCGAAGACTTGTAAAATCGATGCTCGTGAATCTTGCTATTTTCGATCTAAAACGATGTATCCCGTTTTTTTTTGAGCCGGAATACAAGTTTTCGCGCAGTTCTGGGAGAAAAGTTTACACCTTTCTCTCGTGTACTCTTTGACGACTTGTAAAATCGATGTTCGTGAATTTTTCTCGTTTCGATCTAAAGCGATGTATCCCGTTGTTTTGAGCCGGAATACAAGTTTTCGTGCAGTTCTGAGAGAAAAAGTTTACACCTTTCTATCGTCCACTCTTCGACGACTTGTAAAATCGATGCTCGTGAATCTTGCTAGTTTAGATCTTAATCATTGTATCCCGTTGTTTTGAGCCGGAATACAAGTTTTCGCGCAGTTCTGAGAGAAAACGTTTACACCTTTCTCTCGTCTACTCTTCGAAGACTTGTAAAATTGATGCCCGTGAATCTTGCTAGTTTCGATCTAAAACGATGTATCTCGTTGTTTTGAGCCGTAATACAAGTTTTCGCGCAGTTCTGAGAGAAAAAGTTTACACCTTTCTCTCTTCTACTATTCGACGACTTGTAAAATCGATGCTCGTGAATCTTGCTAGTTTCGACCTAAAACGATGTATCCCGTTGTTTTGTGATGGAATACAAGTTTTCGCGCAGTTCTGAGAGAAAAAGTTTTCACCTTTCTCTCGTCTACTATTCGACGACTTGTAAAATCGATGCTCGTGAATATTGCTAGTTTCGACCTAAAACGATGTATCCCGTTGTTTTGAGCCGGAATACAAGTTTTCGTGCAGTTCTGAGAGCAAAAGTTTACACCTTTCTCTCGTCTACTCTTCGACGACTTGTAAAATCGATGCTCGTGAATCTTGCTAGTTTCAATCTAAACGATGTATTCCGTTGTTTTAGGGCGGAATACAAGTTTTCGCGCAGTTCTGAGAGAAAAAGTTTACACCTTTCTCTCGTCTACTCTTCGAAGACTTGTAAAATCGATGCCCGTGAATCTTGCTAGTTTCGATCTAAAACGATGTATCCCGTTGTTTTGAGCCGGAATACAAGTTTTCGTGCATTTCTGAGAGAAAAAGTTTACACCTTTCTATCGTCCACTCTTCGACGACTTGTAATATCGATGCTCGTGAATCTTGCTAGTTTTGAACTAAAACGATGTATCCCGTTGTTTTGAGCCGGAATACAAGTTTTCGCGCAGTTCTGAGAGAAAAAGTTTACACCTTTCTCTCGTCTACTCTTCGAAGACTTGTAAAATCGATGCCCGTGAATCTTGCTAGTTTCGATCTAAAACGATGTATCCCGTTGTTTTGAGCCGGAATACAAGTTTTCGTGCAGTTCTGAGAGAAAAAGTTTACACCTTTCTCTCGTCTACTCTTCGACGACTTGTAAAATCGATGCTCGTGGATCTTGCTAGTTTCGATCTAAAACGATGAATCCCGTTGTTTTGAGCCGGAATAAAAATTTTCGCGCAGTTCTGAGAGAAAAAGTTTACACCTTTCTCTCGTCTACTCTTCGACGACTTGTAAAATCGATGCTCGTGAATCTTGCTAGTTTCGATCTAAAACGATGTATCCCGTTGTTTTGAGCCGGAATAGAAGTTTTCGTGCAGTTCTGAGAGAAAAAGTTTACACCTTTCTGTCGTCTACTCCTCGACTACTCGTAAAATCGATGCTCGTGAATCTTGCTAGTTTCGATCTAAAACAATGTATCCCGTTGTTTTGAGACGAAATACATGTTTTCGCGCAGTTCTGAGAGAAAAAGTTTACACCTTTCTCTCGTCCACTCTTCGAGGACTTGTAAAATCGATGCTCGTGAATCTTGCTAGTTTTGATCTAAAACGATGTATCGCGTTGTTTTGAGCCGGAATACAAGTTTTCGCACAGTTCTGAGAGAAAAAGTTTACACCTTTCTCTCGTCTACTATTCGACGACTTGTAAACTCGATGCTCGTGAATCTTGCTAGTTTCGACCTAATACGATGTATCCGGTTGTTTTGAGCCGGAATACAAGTTTTCGCGCAGTTCTGAGAGAAAAAGTTTACACCTTTCTCTCGTGTACTCTTCGACAACTTGTATAATCGATGCTCGTGAATCTTGCTTGTTTCGATTTAAAACGATGTATCCCGTTGTTTTGAGCCGGAATACAAGTTTTCGCGCAGTTCTGAGAGAAAAAGTTTACACCTTTCTCTCGTCTACTCTTCGACGACCTGTAAAATTGATGCTCGTGAATCTTGCTAGTTTCGATCTAAAACGATGTATTCCATTGTTTTGAGCCGGAATACAAGTTTTCGCGCAGTTCTGAGAGAAAAAGTTTACACCTTTCTATCGTCCACTCTTCGACGACTTGTAAAATCGATGCTCGTGAATCTTGCTAGTTTTGAACTGAAACGATGTATCCCGTTGTTTTGAGCCGGAATACAAGTTTTCGCGCAGATCTGAGAGAAAAAGTTTACACCTTTCTCTCGTCTACTCTTCGAAGACTTGTAAAATCGATGCCCGTGAATCTTGCTAGTTTCGATCTAAGACGATGTATCTCGTTGTTTTGAGCCGTAATACAAGTTTTCGCGCAGTTCTGAGAGAAAAAGTTTACACCTTTCTCTCGTCTACCCTTCGAAGACTTGTAAAATCGATGCTCGTTAATCTTGCTAGTTTCGATCTAAAACGATGTATCCCGTTTTTTTTGAGCCGGAATACAAGTTTTGGCGCAGTTCTGAGAGAAAAAGTTTACACCTTTCTTTCATCTACTCTTCGACGAGTTGTAAAATCAATGCTCGTATATCTTGCTAGTTTCGATCTACAACGATGTATCCCGTTGTTTTGAGCTGGAATTGAAGTTTTTCGCGCAGTTCTGAGAGAAAAAGTTTACGCCTTTCTCTCGTCTACTTTTCGAGGACTTGCGAAATCGATGCTCGTGAATCTTGCTAGTTTTGATCTAAAACGATGTATCTCGTTTTTTTGAGCCGGAATACAAGTTTTCGCGCAGTTCTGAGAGAAAAAGTTTACACCTTTCTCTCGTCTACTATTCGACGACTTGTAAAATCGATGCTCGTGAATATTGCTAGTTTCGATCTAAAACGATGTATCTCGTTGTTTTGAGCCGGAATACAAGTTTTGGCGCAGTTCTGAGAGAAAAAGTTTACACCTTTCTCTCGTCTACTCTTCGAAGACTTGTAAAATCGATGCCCGTGAATCTTGCTAGTTTCGATCTAAAACGATGTATCTCGTTGTTTTGAGCCGTAATACAAGTTTTCGCGCAATTCTGAGAGAAAAAGTTTACACCTTTCTCTCGTCCACTCTTCGACGACTTGTAAAACCCATGCTCGTGAATCTTGCTAGTTTCGACCTAAAACGATGTATCCCGTTGTTTTGAGCCGGAATACAAGTTTTCGCGCAGTTCTGAGAGAAAAAGTTTACACCTTTCTCTCGTCTACTCTTCGAAGACTTGTAAAATCGATGCCCGTGAATCTTGCTAGTTTCGATCTAAAACGATGTATCTCGTTGTTTTGAGCCGTAATACAAGTTTTCGCGCAGTTCTGAGAGAAAAGTTTACACCTTTCTCTCGTCTACTCTTCGAAGACTTGTAAAATCGATGCTCGTGAATCTTGCTATTTTCGATCTAAAACGATGTATCCCGTTTTTTTTTGAGCCGGAATACAAGTTTTCGCGCAGTTCTGGGAGAAAAGTTTACACCTTTCTCTCGTGTACTCTTTGACGACTTGTAAAATCGATGTTCGTGAATTTTTCTCGTTTCGATCTAAAGCGATGTATCCCGTTGTTTTGAGCCGGAATACAAGTTTTCGTGCAGTTCTGAGAGAAAAAGTTTACACCTTTCTCTCGTCTACTCTTCGACGACTTGTAAAATCGATGCTCGTGAATCTTGCTAGTTTCGATCTAAAACGATGTATTCCGTTGTTTTGAGCCGGAATACAAGTTTTTTGTGCAGTTCTGAGAGAAAAAGTTTACACCTTTCTATCGTCCACTCTTCGACGACTTGTAAAATCGATGCTCGTGAATCTTGCTAGTTTAGATCTTAATCATTGTATCCCGTTGTTTTGAGCCGGAATACAAGTTTTCGCGCAGTTCTGAGAGAAAACGTTTACACCTTTCTCTCGTCTACTCTTCGAAGACTTGTAAAATTGATGCCCGTGAATCTTGCTAGTTTCGATCTAAAACGATGTATCTCGTTGTTTTGAGCCGTAATACAAGTTTTCGCGCAGTTCTGAGAGAAAAAGTTTACACCTTTCTCTCTTCTACTATTCGACGACTTGTAAAATCGATGCTCGTGAATCTTGCTAGTTTCGACCTAAAACGATGTATCCCGTTGTTTTGTGATGGAATACAAGTTTTCGCGCAATTCTGAGAGAAAAAGTTTACACCTTTCTCTCGTCTACTCTTCGACGACTTGTAAAATCGATGCTATTGAATCTTGCTGGTTTCGATATAAAACGATGTATTCTGTTGTTTTGAGACGGAATACAAGTTTTCGCGCAATTCTGAGAGAAAAAGTTTACACCTTTCTCTCGTATACTCTTCGACGACTTGTAAAATCGATGCTCGTGAATATAGCTAGTTTCGACCTAAAACGATGTATCTCGTTGTTTTGAGCCGGAATACAAGTTTTCGCGCAGTTCTGAGAGAAAAAGTTTGCACCTTTCTCTCTTCTACTATTCGACGACTTGTAAAATCGATGCTCGTGAATCTTGCTAGTTTCGATCTAAAACGATGAATCCTGTTGTTTTGAGCCGGAATACAAGTTTTCGCGCAGTTCTGAGAGAAAAAGTTTACACCTTTCTCTCGTCTACTCTTCGACGACTTGTAAAATCGATGCTCGTGAATCTTGCTAGTTTCGATCTAAAACGATGTATCCCGTTGTTTTGAGACGGAATACAAGTTTTCGTGCAGTTCTGAGAGAAAAAGTTTACACCTTTCTCTCGTCTACTCTTCGACGACTTGTAAAATCGTTGCTCGTGAATCTTGCTAGTTTCGATCTAAAACGATGTATTCCGTTGTTTTGAGCCGGAATACAAGTTTTCGCGCAGTTCTGAGAGAAAAAGTTCACACCTTTCTCTCGTCTACTCTTCGACGACTTGTAAAATCGATGCTCGTGAATATTGCTAGTTTCGACCTAAAACAATGTATCCCGTTGTTTTGAGCCGGAATACAAGTTTTCGCGCAGTTCTGAGAGAAAAAGTTTACACCTTTCTCTCGTGGACTCTCCGACGACTTGTAAAATCGATGCCCATGAATCTTGCTAGTTTCGATCTAAAACGATGTATCTCGTTGTTTTGAGCCGGAATACAAGTTTTGGCGCAGTTCTGAGAGAAAAAGTTTACACCTTTCTCTCGTCTACTCCTCGACTACTCGTAAAATCGATGCTCGTGAATCTTGCTAGTTTCGATCTAAAACAATGTATCCCGTTGTTTTGAGACGAAATACATGTTTTCGCGCAGTTCTGAGAGAAAAAGTTTACACCTTTCTCTCGTCCACTCTTCGAGGACTTGTAAAATCGATGCTCGTGAATCTTGCTATTTTTGATCTAAAACGATGTATCGCGTTGTTTTGAGCCGGAATACAAGTTTTCGCGCAGTTCTGAGAGAAAAAGTTTACACCTTTCTCTCGTCTACTATTCGACGACTTGTAAACTCGATGCTCGTGAATCTTGCTAGTTTCGACCTAATACGATGTATCCGGTTGTTTTGAGCCGGAATACAAGTTTTCGCGCAGTTCTGAGAGAAAAAGTTTACACCTTTCTCTCGTGTACTCTTCGACAACTTGTATAATCGATGCTCGTGAATCTTGCTTGTTTCGATTTAAAACGATGTATCCCGTTGTTTTGAGCCGGAATACAAGTTTTCGCGCAGTTCTGAGAGAAAAAGTTTACACCTTTCTCTCGTCTACTCTTCGACGACCTGTAAAATTGATGCTCGTGAATCTTGCTAGTTTCGATCTAAAACGATGTATTCCATTTTTTTGAGCCGGAATACAAGTTTTCGCGCAGTTCTGAGAGAAAAAGTTTACACCTTTCTATCGTCCACTCTTCGACGACTTGTAAAATCGATGCTCGTGAATCTTGCTAGTTTTGAACTGAAACGATGTATCCCGTTGTTTTGAGCCGGAATACAAGTTTTCGCGCAGTTCTGAGAGAAAAAGTTTACACCTTTCTCTCGTCTACTCTTCGAAGACTTGTAAAATCGATGCCCGTGAATCTTGCTAGTTTCGATCTAAGACGATGTATCTCGTTGTTTTGAGCCGTAATACAAGTTTTCGCGCAGTTCTGAGAGAAAAAGTTTACACCTTTCTCTCGTCTACCCTTCGAAGACTTGTAAAATCGATGCTCGTTAATCTTGCTAGTTTCGATCTAAAACGATGTATCCCGTTTTTTTTGAGCCGGAATACAAGTTTTGGCGCAGTTCTGAGAGAAAAAGTTTACACCTTTCTCTCATCTACTCTTCGACGAGTTGTATAATCAATGCTCGTATATCTTGCTAGTTTCGATCTACAACGATGTATCCCGTTGTTTTGAGCTGGAATTGAAGTTTTTCGCGCAGTTCTGAGAGAAAAAGTTTACGCCTTTCTCTCGTCTACATTTCGAGGACTTGCAAAATCGATGCTCGTGAATCTTGCTAGTTTCGATCTAAAACGATGTATCTCGTTTTTTTGAGCCGGGATACAAGTTTTCGCGCAGTTATGAGAGAAAACGTTTACACATTTCTCTCGTCTACTCCTCGACTACTCGTAAAATCGATGCTCGTGAATCTTGCTAGTTTCGATCTAAAACAATGTATCCCGTTGTTTTGAGACGAAATACATGTTTTCGCGCAGTTCTGAGAGAAAAAGTTTACACCTTTCTCTCGTCCACTCTTCGAGGACTTGTAAAATCGATGCTCGTGAATCTTGCTATTTTTGATCTAAAACGATGTATCGCGTTGTTTTGAGCCGGAATACAAGTTTTCGCGCAGTTCTGAGAGAAAAAGTTTACACCTTTCTCTCGTCTACTATTCGACGACTTGTAAACTCGATGCTCGTGAATCTTGCTAGTTTCGACCTAATACGATGTATCCGGTTGTTTTGAGCCGGAATACAAGTTTTCGCGCAGTTCTGAGAGAAAAAGTTTACACCTTTCTCTCGTGTACTCTTCGACAACTTGTATAATCGATGCTCGTGAATCTTGCTTGTTTCGATTTAAAACGATGTATCCCGTTGTTTTGAGCCGGAATACAAGTTTTCGCGCAGTTCTGAGAGAAAAAGTTTACACCTTTCTCTCGTCTACTCTTCGACGACCTGTAAAATTGATGCTCGTGAATCTTGCTAGTTTCGATCTAAAACGATGTATTCCATTTTTTTGAGCCGGAATACAAGTTTTCGCGCAGTTCTGAGAGAAAAAGTTTACACCTTTCTATCGTCCACTCTTCGACGACTTGTAAAATCGATGCTCGTGAATCTTGCTAGTTTTGAACTGAAACGATGTATCCCGTTGTTTTGAGCCGGAATACAAGTTTTCGCGCAGTTCTGAGAGAAAAAGTTTACACCTTTCTCTCGTCTACTCTTCGAAGACTTGTAAAATCGATGCCCGTGAATCTTGCTAGTTTCGATCTAAGACGATGTATCTCGTTGTTTTGAGCCGTAATACAAGTTTTCGCGCAGTTCTGAGAGAAAAAGTTTACACCTTTCTCTCGTCTACCCTTCGAAGACTTGTAAAATCGATGCTCGTTAATCTTGCTAGTTTCGATCTAAAACGATGTATCCCGTTTTTTTTGAGCCGGAATACAAGTTTTGGCGCAGTTCTGAGAGAAAAAGTTTACACCTTTCTCTCATCTACTCTTCGACGAGTTGTAAAATCAATGCTCGTATATCTTGCTAGTTTCGATCTACAACGATGTATCCCGTTGTTTTGAGCTGGAATTGAAGTTTTTCGCGCAGTTCTGAGAGAAAAAGTTTACGCCTTTCTCTCGTCTACATTTCGAGGACTTGCAAAATCGATGCTCGTGAATCTTGCTAGTTTCGATCTAAAACGATGTATCTCGTTTTTTTGAGCCGGGATACAAGTTTTCGCGCAGTTATGAGAGAAAACGTTTACACATTTCTCTCGTCTACTATTCGACGACTTGTAAAATCGATGCTCGTGAATATTGCTAGTTTCGATCTAAAACGATGTATCTCGTTGTTTTGAGCCGGAATACAAGTTTTGGCGCAGTTCTGAGAGAAAAAGTTTACACCTTTCTCTCGTCTACTCTTCGAAGACTTGTAAAATCGATGCCCGTGAATCTTGCTAGTTTCGATCTAAAACGATGTATCTCGTTGTTTTGAGCCGTAATACAAGTTTTCGCGCAGTTCTGAGAGAAAAAGTTTACACCTTTCTCTCGTCCACTCTTCGACGACTTGTAAAACCCATGCTCGTGAATCTTGCTAGTTTCGACCTAAAACGATGTATCCCGTTGTTTTGAGCCGGAATACAAGTTTTCGCGCAGTTCTGAGAGAAAAAGTTTACACCTTTCTCTCGTCTACTCTTCGAAGACTTGTAAAATCGATGCTCGTGAATCTTGCTATTTTCGATCTAAAACGATTTATCCCGTTTTTTTTTGAGCCGGAATACAAGTTTTCGCGCAGTTCTGGGAGAAAAGTTTACACCTTTCTCTCGTGTACTCTTTGACGACTTGTAAAATCGATGTTCGTGAATTTTTCTCGTTTCGATCTAAAGCGATGTATCCCGTTGTTTTGAGCCGGAATACAAGTTTTCGTGCAGTTCTGAGAGAAAAAGTTTACACCTTTCTCTCGTCTACTCTTCGACGACTTGTAAAATCGATGCTCGTGAATCTTGCTAGTTTCGATCTAAAACGATGTATTCCGTTGTTTTGAGCCGGAATACAAGTTTTTTGCGCAGTTCTGAGAGAAAAAGTTTACACCTTTCTATCGTCCACTCTTCGACGACTTGTAAAATCGATGCTCGTGAATCTTGCTAGTTTAGATCTTAATCATTGTATCCCGTTGTTTTGAGCCGGAATACAAGTTTTCGCGCAGTTCTGAGAGAAAACGTTTACACCTTTCTCTCGTCTACTCTTCGAAGACTTGTAAAATTGATGCCCGTGAATCTTGCTAGTTTCGATCTAAAACGATGTATCTCGTTGTTTTGAGCCGTAATACAAGTTTTCGCGCAGTTCTGAGAGAAAAAGTTTACACCTTTCTCTCTTCTACTATTCGACGACTTGTAAAATCGATGCTCGTGAATCTTGCTAGTTTCGACCTAAAACGATGTATCCCGTTGTTTTGTGATGGAATACAAGTTTTCGCGCAATTCTGAGAGAAAAAGTTTACACCTTTCTCTCGTCTACTCTTCGACGACTTGTAAAATCGATGCTATTGAATCTTGCTGGTTTCGATATAAAACGATGAGTCTGTTGTTTTGAGACGGAATACAAGTTTTCGCGCAGTTCTGAGAGAAAAAGTTTACACCTTTCTCTCGTATACTCTTCGACGACTTGTAAAATCGATGCTCGTGAATATAGCTAGTTTCGACCTAAAACGATGTATCTCGTTGTTTTGAGCCGGAATACAAGTTTTCGCGCAGTTCTGAGAGAAAAAGTTTGCACCTTTCTCTCTTCTACTATTCGACGACTTGTAAAATCGATGCTCGTGAATCTTGCTAGTTTCGATTTAAAACGATGAATCCCGTTGTTTTGAGCCGGAATACAAGTTTTCGCGCAGTTCTGAGAGAAAAAGTTTACACCTTTCTCTCGTCTACTCTTCGACGACTTGTAAAATCGATGCTCGTGAATCTTGCTAGTTTCGATCTAAAACGATGTATTCCGTTGTTTTGAGCCGGAATACAAGTTTTTTGCGCAGTTCTGAGAGAAAAAGTTTACACCTTTCTATCGTCCACTCTTCGACGACTTGTAAAATCGATGCTCGTGAATCTTGCTAGTTTAGATCTTAATCATTGTATCCCGTTGTTTTGAGCCGGAATACAAGTTTTCGCGCAGTTCTGAGAGAAAACGTTTACACCTTTCTCTCGTCTACTCTTCGAAGACTTGTAAAATTGATGCCCGTGAATCTTGCTAGTTTCGATCTAAAACGATGTATCTCGTTGTTTTGAGCCGTAATACAAGTTTTCGCGCAGTTCTGAGAGAAAAAGTTTACACCTTTCTCTCTTCTACTATTCGACGACTTGTAAAATCGATGCTCGTGAATCTTGCTAGTTTCGACCTAAAACGATGTATCCCGTTGTTTTGTGATGGAATACAAGTTTTCGCGCAATTCTGAGAGAAAAAGTTTACACCTTTCTCTCGTCTACTCTTCGACGACTTGTAAAATCGATGCTATTGAATCTTGCTGGTTTCGATATAAAACGATGAGTCTGTTGTTTTGAGACGGAATACAAGTTTTCGCGCAGTTCTGAGAGAAAAAGTTTACACCTTTCTCTCGTATACTCTTCGACGACTTGTAAAATCGATGCTCGTGAATATAGCTAGTTTCGACCTAAAACGATGTATCTCGTTGTTTTGAGCCGGAATACAAGTTTTCGCGCAGTTCTGAGAGAAAAAGTTTGCACCTTTCTCTCTTCTACTATTCGACGACTTGTAAAATCGATGCTCGTGAATCTTGCTAGTTTCGATTTAAAACGATGAATCCCGTTGTTTTGAGCCGGAATACAAGTTTTCGCGCAGTTCTGAGAGAAAAAGTTTACACCTTTCTCTCGTCTACTCTTCGACGACTTGTAAAATCGATGCTCGTGAATCTTGCTAGTTTCGATCTAAAACGATGTATCCCGTTGTTTTGAGACGGAATACAAGTTTTCGTGCAGTTCTGAGAGAAAAAGTTTACACCTTTCTCTCGTCTACTCTTCGACGACTTGTAAAATCGTTGCTCGTGAATCTTGCTAGTTTCGATCTAAAACAATGTATCCCGTTGTTTTGAGACGAAATACATGTTTTCGCGCAGTTCTGAGAGAAAAAGTTTACACCTTTCTCTCGTCCACTCTTCGAGGACTTGTAAAATCGATGCTCGTGAATCTTGCTATTTTTGATCTAAAACGATGTATCGCGTTGTTTTGAGCCGGAATACAAGTTTTCGCGCAGTTCTGAGAGAAAAAGTTTACACCTTTCTCTCGTCTACTATTCGACGACTTGTAAACTCGATGCTCGTGAATCTTGCTAGTTTCGACCTAATACGATGTATCCGGTTGTTTTGAGCCGGAATACAAGTTTTCGCGCAGTTCTGAGAGAAAAAGTTTACACCTTTCTCTCGTGTACTCTTCGACAACTTGTATAATCGATGCTCGTGAATCTTGCTTGTTTCGATTTAAAACGATGTATCCCGTTGTTTTGAGCCGGAATACAAGTTTTCGCGCAGTTCTGAGAGAAAAAGTTTACACCTTTCTCTCGTCTACTCTTCGACGACCTGTAAAATTGATGCTCGTGAATCTTGCTAGTTTCGATCTAAAACGATGTATTCCATTTTTTTGAGCCGGAATACAAGTTTTCGCGCAGTTCTGAGAGAAAAAGTTTACACCTTTCTATCGTCCACTCTTCGACGACTTGTAAAATCGATGCTCGTGAATCTTGCTAGTTTTGAACTGAAACGATGTATCCCGTTGTTTTGAGCCGGAATACAAGTTTTCGCGCAGTTCTGAGAGAAAAAGTTTACACCTTTCTCTCGTCTACTCTTCGAAGACTTGTAAAATCGATGCCCGTGAATCTTGCTAGTTTCGATCTAAGACGATGTATCTCGTTGTTTTGAGCCGTAATACAAGTTTTCGCGCAGTTCTGAGAGAAAAAGTTTACACCTTTCTCTCGTCTACCCTTCGAAGACTTGTAAAATCGATGCTCGTTAATCTTGCTAGTTTCGATCTAAAACGATGTATCCCGTTTTTTTTGAGCCGGAATACAAGTTTTGGCGCAGTTCTGAGAGAAAAAGTTTACACCTTTCTCTCATCTACTCTTCGACGAGTTGTAAAATCAATGCTCGTATATCTTGCTAGTTTCGATCTACAACGATGTATCCCGTTGTTTTGAGCTGGAATTGAAGTTTTTCGCGCAGTTCTGAGAGAAAAAGTTTACGCCTTTCTCTCGTCTACTTTTCGAGGACTTGCAAAATCGATGCTCGTGAATCTTGCTAGTTTCGATCTAAAACGATGTATCTCGTTTTTTTGAGCCGGGATACAAGTTTTCGCGCAGTTATGAGAGAAAACGTTTACACCTTTCTCTCGTCTACTATTCGACGACTTGTAAAATCGATGCTCGTGAATATTGCTAGTTTCGATCTAAAACGATGTATCTCGTTGTTTTGAGCCGGAATACAAGTTTTGGCGCAGTTCTGAGAGAAAAAGTTTACACCTTTCTCTCGTCTACTCTTCGAAGACTTGTAAAATCGATGCCCGTGAATCTTGCTAGTTTCGATCTAAAACGATGTATCTCGTTGTTTTGAGCCGTAATACAAGTTTTCGCGCAGTTCTGAGAGAAAAAGTTTACACCTTTCTCTCGTCCACTCTTCGACGACTTGTAAAACCCATGCTCGTGAATCTTGCTAGTTTCGACCTAAAACGATGTATCCCGTTGTTTTGAGCCGGAATACAAGTTTTCGCGCAGTTCTGAGAGAAAAAGTTTACACCTTTCTCTCGTCTACTCTTCGAAGACTTGTAAAATCGATGCCCGTGAATCTTGCTAGTTTCGATCTAAAACGATGTATCTCGTTGTTTTGAGCCGTAATACAAGTTTTCGCGCAGTTCTGAGAGAAAAGTTTACACCTTTCTCTCGTCTACTCTTCGAAGACTTGTAAAATCGATGCTCGTGAATCTTGCTATTTTCGATCTAAAACGATGTATCCCGTTTTTTTTTGAGCCGGAATACAAGTTTTCGCGCATTTCTGGGAGAAAAGTTTACACCTTTCTCTCGTGTACTCTTTGACGACTTGTAAAATCGATGTTCGTGAATTTTTCTCGTTTCGATCTAAAGCGATGTATCCCGTTGTTTTGAGCCGGAATACAAGTTTTCGTGCAGTTCTGAGAGAAAAAGTTTACACCTTTCTCTCGTCTACTCTTCGACGACTTGTAAAATCGATGCTCGTGAATCTTGCTAGTTTCGATCTAAAACGATGTATTCCGTTGTTTTGAGCCGGAATACAAGTTTTTTGCGCAGTTCTGAGAGAAAAAGTTTACACCTTTCTATCGTCCACTCTTCGACGACTTGTAAAATCGATGCTCGTGAATCTTGCTAGTTTCGACCTAAAACGATGTATCCCGTTGTTTTGAGCCGGAATACAAGTTTTCGCGCAGTTCTGAGAGAAAAAGTTTACACCTTTCTCTCGTCTACTCTTCGAAGACTTGTAAAATCGATGCCCGTGAATCTTGCTAGTTTCGATCTAAAACGATGTATCTCGTTGTTTTGAGCCGTAATACAAGTTTTCGCGCAGTTCTGAGAGAAAAGTTTACGCCTTTCTCTCGGCTACTCTTCGAAGACTTGTAAAATCGATGCTCGTGAATCTTGCTATTTTCGATCTAAAACGATGTATCCCGTTTTTTTTTGAGCCGGAATACAAGTTTTCGCGCAGTTCTGGGAGAAAAGTTTACACCTTTCTCTCGTGTACTCTTTGACGACTTGTAAAATCGATGTTCGTGAATTTTTCTCGTTTCGATCTAAAGCGATGTATCCCGTTGTTTTGAGCCGGAATACAAGTTTTCGTGCAGTTCTGAGAGAAAAAGTTTACACCTTTCTCTCGTCTACTCTTCGACGACTTGTAAAATCGATGCTCGTGAATCTTGCTAGTTTCGATCTAAAACGATGTATTCCGTTGTTTTGAGCCGGAATACAAGTTTTTTGCGCAGTTCTGAGAGAAAAAGTTTACACCTTTCTATCGTCCACTCTTCGACGACTTGTAAAATCGATGCTCGTGAATCTTGCTAGTTTAGATCTTAATCATTGTATCCCGTTGTTTTGAGCCGGAATGCAAGTTTTCGCGCAGTTCTGAGAGAAAAAGTTTGCACCTTTCTCTCGTCTACTCTTCGACGACTTGTAAAATCGATGCTCGTGAATCTTGCTAGTTTCGATCTAAAACGATGTATCCCGTTGTTTTGAGACGGAATACAAGTTTTCGTGCAGTTCCGAGAGAATAAGTTTACACCTTTCTCTCGTGGACTCTCCGACGACTTGTAAAAACGATGCTCGTGAATCTTGCTAGTTACGATCTAACACAATGTACCCCGTTGTTTTGAGCCGCAATACAAGTTTTCGCGCAGTTCTGAGAGAAAAAGTCTACACCTTTCTCTCGTCTACTCCTCGAAGACTTGTAAAATCGATGCTCGTGAATCTTGCTAGTTTCGATCTAAAACGATGTATCCCGTTGTTTTGAGCCGGAATAAAAGTTTTCGCGCAGTTCTGAGAGAAAAAGTTTACACCTTTCTCTCGTCTACTATTCGACGACTTGTAAAATCGATGCTCGTGAATATTGCTAGTTTCGATCTAAAACGATGTATTCCGTTGTTTTAGGCCGGAATAAAAGTTTTCGCGCAGTTCTGAGAGAAAAAGTTTACACCTTTCTCTCGTCTACTCTTCGACGACTTGTAAAATCGATGCTCGTGAATCTTGCTAGTTTCGATCTAAAACGATGTATTCCGTTGTTTTGAGCCGGAATACAAGTTTTTTGCGCAGTTCTGAGAGAAAAAGTTTACACCTTTCTATCGTCCACTCTTCGACGACTTGTAAAATCGATGCTCGTGAATCTTGCTAGTTTAGATCTTAATCATTGTATCCCGTTGTTTTGAGCCGGAATGCAAGTTTTCGCGCAGTTCTGAGAGAAAAAGTTTGCACCTTTCTCTCGTCTACTCTTCGACGACTTGTAAAATCGATGCTCGTGAATCTTGCTAGTTTCGATCTAAAACGATGTATCCCGTTGTTTTGAGACGGAATACAAGTTTTCGTGCAGTTCCGAGAGAATAAGTTTACACCTTTCTCTCGTGGACTCTCCGACGACTTGTAAAAACGATGCTCGTGAATCTTGCTAGTTACGATCTAACACAATGTACCCCGTTGTTTTGAGCCGCAATACAAGTTTTCGCGCAGTTCTGAGAGAAAAAGTCTACACCTTTCTCTCGTCTACTCCTCGAAGACTTGTAAAATCGATGCTCGTGAATCTTGCTAGTTTCGATCTAAAACGATGTATCCCGTTGTTTTGAGCCGGAATAAAAGTTTTCGCGCAGTTCTGAGAGAAAAAGTTTACACCTTTCTCTCGTCTACTATTCGACGACTTGTAAAATCGATGCTCGTGAATATTGCTAGTTTCGATCTAAAACGATGTATTCCGTTGTTTTAGGCCGGAATAAAAGTTTTCGCGCAGTTCTGAGAGAAAAAGTTTACACCTTTCTCTCGTCTACTCTTCGACGACTTGTAAAACCCATGCTCGTGAATCTTGCTAGTTTCGACCTATAACGATGTATCCCGTTGTTTTGAGCCGGAATACAAGTTTTCGCGCAGTTCTGAGAGAAAAAGTTTACACCTTTCTCTCGTCTACTCTTCGAAGACTTGTAAAATCGATGCCCGTGAATCTTGCTAGTTTCGATTTAAAACGATGTATCTCGTTGTTTTGAGCCGTAATACAAGTTTTCGCGCAGTTCTGAGAGAAAACGTTTACACCTTTCTCTCGTCTACTCTTCGAAGATTTGTAAAATCAATGCTCGTGAATCTTGCTAGTTTCGATCTAAAACGATGTATCCCGTTTTTTTTGAGCCGGAATACAAGTTTTGGCGCAGTTCTGAGAGAAAAAGTTTACACCTTTCTCTCGTCTACTCTTCGACGACTTGTAAAATCAATGCTCGTATATCTTGCTAGTTTCGATCTACAACGATGTGTCCCGTTGTTTTGAGCTGGAATAGAAGTTTTCGCGCAGTTCTGAGAGAAAAAGTTTACACCTTTCTCTCGTGTTCTCATTGACGACTTTTAAAATCGATGCCCGTGAATCTTGCTAGTTACGATCTAAAACGATGTATCCCGTTGTTTTGAGCCGGAATACAAGTTTTCGCGCAGTTCTGAGAGAAAAAGTTTACACCTTTCTCTCGTCTACTCTTCGACGACCTGTAAAATCGATGCTCGTGAATCTTGCTAGTTTCTATCTACAACGATGTTTCCCGTTGTTTTGAGCTGGAATAGAAGTTTTCGCGCAGTTCTGAGAGAAAAAGTTTACGCCTTTTTCTCGTCTACTCTTCGAGGACTTGCAAAATCGATGCTCGTGAATCTTGCTAGTTTCGTTCTAAAACGATGTATCCCGTTTTTTTTTTTGAGCCGCAATACAAGTTTTCGCGCAGTTCTGAGAGAAAAAGTTTACACCTTTCTCTCGTCTACTATTCGACGACTTGTAAAATCGATGCTCGTGAATATTGCTAGTTTCGACCTAAAACGATGTATCCCGTTGTTTTGAGCCGGAATACAATTTTTCGCGCAGTTCTGAGAGAAAAAGTTTACACCTTTCTCTCGTGGACTCTCTGACGACTTGTAAAATCGATGCCCGTGAATCTTGCTAGTTACGATCTAAAACGATGTACCCCGTTGTTTGAGCCGGAATACAAGTTTTCGTGCAGTTCTGAGAGAAAAAGTTTACACCTTTCTCTCCTCTACTCTTCGAAGACTTGTAAAATCGATGCTCGTGAATCTTGCTAGTTTCGATCTAAAACGATGTATCCCGTTTTTTTTGAGCCGAAATACAAGTTTTGGCGCAGTTCTGAGAGAAAAAGTTTACGCCTTTCTCTCGTCTACTCTTCGAGGACTTGCAAAATTGATGCTCGTGAATCTTGCTAGCTTCGATCTAAAACGATGTATCCCGTTGTTTTGAGCCGGAATACAAGTTTTCGTGCAGTTCTGAGAGAAAAAGTTTACACCTTTCTCTCGTCCACTCTTCGACGACTTGTAAAACCCATGCTCGTGAATCTTGCTAGTTTCGACCTAAAACGATGTATCCCGTTGTTTTGAGCCGGAATACAAGTTTTCGCGCAGTTCTGAGAGAAAAAGTTTACACCTTTCTCTCGTCTACTCTTCGAAGACTTGTAAAATCGATGCCCGTGAATCTTGCTAGTTTCGATCTTAAACGATGTATCTCGTTGTTTTGAGCCGTAATACAAGTTTTCGCGCAGTTCTGAGAGAAAAGTTTACACCTTTCTCTCGTCTACTCTTCGAAGACTTGTAAAATCGATGCCCGTGAATCTTGCTAGTTTCGATCTAAAACGATGTATCTCGTTGTTTTGAGCCGCAATACAAGTTTTCGCGCAGTTCTGAGAGAAAAAGTTTACACCTTTCTCTCCTCTACTCTTCGAAGACTTGTAAAATCGATGCTCGTGAATCTTGCTAGTTTCGATCTAAAACGATGTATCCCGTTTTTTTTTGAGCCGGAATACAAGTTTTGGCGCAGTTCTGAGAGAAAAAGTTTACGCCTTTCTCTCGTCTACTCTTTGAGGACTTGCAAAATTGATGCTCGTGAATCTTGCTAGCTTCGATCTAAAACGATGTATCCCGTTGTTTTGAGCCGGAATACAAGTTTTCGTGCAGTTCTGAGAGAAAAAGTTTACACCTTTCTCTCGTCCACTCTTCGACGACTTGTAAAACCCATGCTCGTGAATCTTGCTAGTTTCGACCTAAAACGATGTATCCCGTTGTTTTGAGCCGGAATACAAGTTTTCGCGCAGTTCTGAGAGAAAAAGTTTACACCTTTCTCTCGTCTACTCTTCGAAGACTTGTAAAACCCATGCTCGTGAATCTTGCTAGTTTCGATCTAAAACGATGTATCCCGTTGTTTTGAGACGGAATACAAGTTTTCGTGCAGTTCCGAGAGAAAAAGTTTACACCTTTCTCTCGTGGACTCTCCGACGACTTGTAAAAACGATGCTCGTGAATCTTGCTAGTTACGATCTAACACAATGTACCCCGTTGTTTTGAGCCGCAATACAAGTTTTCGCGCAGTTCTGAGAGAAAAAGTCTACACCTTTCTCTCGTCTACTCCTCGAAGACTTGTAAAATCGATGCTCGTGAATCTTGCTAGTTTCGATCTAAAACGATGTATCCCGTTGTTTTGAGCCGGAATAAAAGTTTTCGCGCAGTTCTGAGAGAAAAAGTTTACACCTTTCTCTCGTCTACTATTCGACGACTTGTAAAATCGATGCCCGTGAATCTTGCTAGTTACGATCTAAAACGATGTACCCCGTTGTTTTGAGCCGGAATACAAGTTTTCGTGCAGTTCTGAGAGAAAAAGTTTACACCTTTCTCTTGTCTTCTCTTCGACGACTGGTAAAATCGATGCTCGTGAATCTTGCTAGTTTCGACCTAAAACGATGTATCGCGTTGTTTTGAGCCGGAATACAAGTTTTCGCGCAGTTCTGGGAGAAAAGTTTACACCTTTCTCTCGTGTACTCTTTGACGACTTGTAAAATTGATATTCGTGAATTTTTCTCGTTTCGATCTAAAGCGATGTATCCCGTTGTTTTGAGCCGGAATACAAGTTTTCGTGCAGTTCTGAGAGATAAAGTTTACACCTTTCTCTCGTCTACTCTTCGACGACTTGTAAAATCGATGCTCGTGAATCTTGCTAGTTTCGATCTAAAACGACGTATTCCGTTGTTTTGAGCCGGAATACAAGTTTTTTGCGCAGTTCTGAGAGAAAAAGTTTACACCTTTCTCTCGTCCACTCTTCGACGACTTGTAAAATCGATGCTCGTGAATCTTGCTAGTTTAGATCTTAATCATTGTATCCCGTTGTTTTGAGCCGGAATACAAGTTTTCGCGCAGTTCTGAGAGAAAACGTTTACACCATTCTCTCGTCTACTCTTCGAAGACTTGTAAAATCGATGCCCGTGAATCTTGCTAGTTTCGATCTAAAACGATGTATCTCGTTGTTTTGAGCCGTAATACAAGTTTTCGCGCAGTTCTGAGAGAAAAAGTTTACACCTTTCTCTCTTCTACTATTCGACGACTTGTAAAATCGATGCTCGTGAATCTTGCTAGTTTCGACCTAAAACGATGTATCCCATTGTTTTGTGATGGAATACAAGTTTTCGCGCAGTTCTGAGAGAAAAAGTTTACACCTTTCTCTCGTCTACTCTTCGACGACTTGTAAAATCGTTGCTCGTGAATCTTGCTAGTTTCGATCTAAAACGATGTATCCCGTTTTTTTTTTGAGCCGGAATACAAGTTTTGGCGCAGTTTTGAGAGAAAAAGTTTACACCTTTCTCTCGTCTACTCTTCGACGACTTGTAAAATCGTTGCTCGTGAATCTTGCTAGTTTCGATCTAAAACGATGTATTCCGTTGTTTTGAGCCGGAATACAAGTTTTCGTGCAGTTCTGAGAGAAAAAGTTTACACCTTTCTCTCGTATACTCTTCGACGACTTGTAAAATCGATGCTCGTGAATATAGCTAGTTTCGACCTAAAACGATGTATCTCGTTGTTTTGAGCCGGAATACAAGTTTTCGCGCAGTTCTGAGAGAAAAAGTTTGCACCTTTCTCTCTTCTACTATTCGACGACTTGTAAAATCGATGCTCGTGAATCTTGCTAGTTTCGACCTAAAACGATGTATTCCGTTGTTTTGTGATGGAATAAAAGTTTTCGCGCAGTTCTGAGAGAAAAAGTTTACACCTTTCTCTCGTCTACTCTTCGACGACTTGTAAAATCGATGCTCGTGAATCTTGCTGGTTTCGATATAAAACGATAAATTCTGTTGTTTTGAGATGGAATACAAGTTTTCGCGCAGTTCTGAGAGAAAAAGTTTACACCTTTCTCTCGTATACTCTTCGACGACTTGTAAAATCGATGCTCGTGAATATTGCTAGTTTCGACCTAAAACGATGTATCCCGTTGTTTTGAGCCGGAATACAAGTTTTCGCGCAGTTCTGAGAGAAAACGTTTACACCTTTCTCTCGTGAACTCTCCGACGACTTGTAAAATCGATGCCCATGAATCTTGCTAGTTTCGATCTAAAACGATGTATCTCGTTGTTTTGAGCCGGAATACAAGTTTTGGCGCAGTTCTGAGAGAAAAAGTTTACACGTTTCTCTCCTATACTCTTCGACGACTTGTAAAATCGATGCTCGTGAATCTTGCTAGTTTCGATCTAAAACGATGAATCCCGTTGTTTTGAGCCGGAATACAAGTTTTCGCGCAGTTCTGAGAGAAAAAGTTTACACCTTTCTCTCGTCTACTCTTCGACGACTTGTAAAATCGATGCTCGTGAATCTTGCTAGTTTCGATCTAAAACGATGTATCCCGTTGTTTTGAGACGGAATACAAGTTTTCGTGCAGTTCTGAGAGAAAAAGTTTACACCTTTCTCTCGTCTACTCTTCGACGACTTGTAAAATCGTTGCTCGTGAATCTTGCTAGTTTCGATCTAAAACGATGTATTCCGTTGTTTTGAGCCGGAATACAAGTTTTCGCGCAGTTCTGAGAGAAAAAGTTCACACCTTTCTCTCGTCTACTCTTCGACGACTTGTAAAATCGATGCTCGTGAATCTTGCTAGTTTCGATCTAAAACGATGTATTCCGTTGTTTTGAGCCGGAATACGAGTTTTCGTGCAGTTCTGAGAGAAAAAGTTTACACCTTTCTCTTGTCTACTCTTCGACGACTGGTAAAATCGATGCTCGTGAATCTTGCTAGTTTCGACCTAAAACGATGTATCGCGTTGTTTTGAGCCGGAATACAATTTTTCGCGCTGTTCTGAGAGAAAAAGTTTACACCTTTTTCTCGTCTACTCTTCGAAGACTTGTAAAATCGATGCTCGTGAATCTTGCTAGTTTTGATCTAAAACGATGTATCCCGTTTTTTTGAGCCGGAATACAAGTTTTGGCGCAGTTCTGAGAGAAAAAGTTTACACCTTTCTCTCTTCTACTATTCGACGACTTGTAAAATCGATGCTCGTGAATCTTGCTAGTTTCGACCTAAAACGATGTATCCCGTTGTTTTGTGATAGAATACAAGTTTTCGCGCAGTTCTGAGAGAAAAAGTTTACACCTTTCTCTCGTCTGCTCTTCGACGACTTGTAAAATCGATGCTCGTGAATCTTGCTGGTTTCGATATAAAACGATGTATTCTGTTGTTTTGAGACGGAATACAAGTTTTCGCGCAGTTCTGAGAGAAAAACTTTACACCTTTCTCTCGTATACTCTTCGACGACTTGTAAAATCGATGCTCGTGAATATAGCTAGTTTCGACCTAAAACGATGTATCTCGTTGTTTTGAGCCGGAATACAAGTTTTCGCGCAGTTCTGAGAGAAAAAGTTTGCACCTTTCTCTCTTCTACTATTCGACGACTTGTAAAATCGATGCTCGTGAATCTTGCTAGTTTCGACCTAAAACGATGTATTCCGTTGTTTTGTGATGGAATACAAGTTTTCGCGCAGTTCTGAGAGAAAAAGTTTACACCTTTCTCTCGTCTACTCTTCGACGACTTGTAAAATCGATGCTCGTGAATCTTGCTGGTTTCGATATAAAACGATGTATTCTGTTGTTTTGAGATGGAATACAAGTTTTCGCGCAGTTCTGAGAGAAAAAGTTTACACCTTTCTCTCGTATACTCTTCGACGACTTGTAAAATCGATGCTCGTGAATATTGCTAGTTTCGACCTAAAACGATGTATCCCCTTGTTTTGAGCCGGAATACAAGTTTTCGCGCAGTTCTGAGAGAAAAAGTTTACACCTTTCTCTCGTGGACTCTCCGACGACTTGTAAAATCGATGCCCATGAATCTTGCTAGTTTCGATCTAAAACGATGTATCTCGTTGTTTTGAGCCGGAATACAAGTTTTGGCGCAGTTCTGAGAGAAAAAGTTTACACCTTTCTCTCGTCTACTCTTCGAAGATTTGTAAAATCGATGCCCGTGAATCTTGCTAGTTTCGATCTAAAACGATATATCTCGTTGTTTTGAGCCGTAATACAAGTTTTCGCGCAGTTCTGAGAGAAAAGTTTACACCTTTCTCTCGTCTACTCTTCGAAGACTTGTAAAATCGATGCTCGTGAATCTTGCTATTTTCGATCTAAAACGATGTATCCCGTTTTTTTTTTGAGCCGGAATACAAGTTTTGGCGCAGTTTTGAGAGAAAAAGTTTACACCTTTCTCTCGTCTACTCTTCGACGACTTGTAAAATCAATGCTCGTATATCTTGCTAGTTTCGATCTACAACGATGTGTCCCGTTGTTTTGAGCCGGAATACAAGTTTTCGTGCAGTTCTGAGAGAAAAAGTTTACACCTTTCTCTTGTCTTCTCTTCGACGACTGGTAAAATCGATGCTCGTGAATCTTGCTAGTTTCGACCTAAAACGATGTATCGCGTTGTTTTGAGCCGGAATACAAGTTTTCGCGCAGTTCTGGGAGAAAAGTTTACACCTTTCTCTCGTGTACTCTTTGACGACTTGTAAAATCGATGTTCGTGAATTTTTCTCGTTTCGATCTAAAGCGATGTATCCCGTTGTTTTGAGCCGGAATACAAGTTTTCGTGCAGTTCTGAGAGAAAAAGTTTACACCTTTCTCTCGTCTACTCTTCGACGACTTGTAAAATCGATGCTCGTGAATCTTGCTAGTTTCGATCTAAAACGATGTATTCCGTTGTTTTGAGCCGGAATACAAGTTTTTTGCGCAGTTCTGAGAGAAAAAGTTTACACCTTTCTATCGTCCACTCTTCGACGACTTGTAAAATCGATGCTCGTGAATCTTGCTAGTTTAGATCTTAATCATTGTATCCCGTTGTTTTGAGCCGGAATACAAGTTTTCGCGCAGTTCTGAGAGAAAACGTTTACACCTTTCTCTCGTCTACTCTTCGAAGACTTGTAAAATTGATGCCCGTGAATCTTGCTAGTTTCGATCTAAAACGATGTATCTCGTTGTTTTGAGCCGTAATACAAGTTTTCGCGCAGTTCTGAGAGAAAAAGTTTACACCTTTCTCTCTTCTACTATTCGACGACTTGTAAAATCGATGCTCGTGAATCTTGCTAGTTTCGACCTAAAACGATGTATCCCGTTGTTTTGTGATGGAATACAAGTTTTCGCGCAGTTCTGAGAGAAAAAGTTTACACCTTTCTCTCGTCTACTCTTCGACGACTTGTAAAATCGATGCTCGTGAATCTTGCTGGTTTCGATATAAAACGATGTATTCTGTTGTTTTGAGACGGAATACAAGTTTTCGCGCAGTTCTGAGAGAAAAAGTTTACACCTTTCTCTCGTATACTCTTCGACGACTTGTAAAATCGATGCTCGTGAATATAGCTAGTTTCGACCTAAAACGATGTATCTCGTTGTTTTGAGCCGGAATACAAGTTTTCGCGCAGTTCTGAGAGAAAAAGTTTGCACCTTTCTCTCTTCTACTATTCGACGACTTGTAAAATCGATGCTCGTGAATCTTGCTAGTTTCGACCTAAAACGATGTATTCCGTTGTTTTGTGATGGAATACAAGTTTTCGCGCAGTTCTGAGAGAAAAAGGTTACACCTTTCTCTCGTCTACTCTTCGACGACTTGTAAAATCGATGCTCGTGAATCTTGCTAGTTTCGATCTAAAACGATGTATTCCGTTGTTTTGAGCCGGAATACAAGTTTTCGCGCAGTTCTGAGAGAAAAAGTTTACACCTTTCTCTCGTGGACTCTCCGACGACTTGTAAAATCGATGCCCATGAATCTTGCTAGTTTCGATCTAAAACGATGTATCTCGTTGTTTTGAGCCGGAATACAAGTTTTGGCGCAGTTCTGAGAGAAAAAGTTTACACGTTTCTCTCCTATACTCTTCGACGACTTGTAAAATCGATGCTCGTGAATCTTGCTAGTTTCGATCTAAAACGATTAATCCCGTTGTTTTGAGCCGGAATGCAAGTTTTCGCGCAGTTCTGAGAGAAAAAGTTTACACCTTTCTCTCGTCTACTCTTCGACGACTTGTAAAATCGATGCTCGTGAATCTTGCTAGTTTCGATCTAAAACGATGTATCCCGTTGTTTTGAGACGGAATACAAGTTTTCGTGCAGTTCCGAGAGAAAAAGTTTACACCTTTCTCTCGTGGACTCTCCGACGACTTGTAAAAACGATGCTCGTGAATCTTGCTAGTTACGATCTAACACAATGTACCCCGTTGTTTTGAGCCGCAATACAAGTTTTCGCGCAGTTCTGAGAGAAAAAGTCTACACCTTTCTCTCGTCTACTCCTCGAAGACTTGTAAAATCGATGCTCGTGAATCTTGCTAGTTTCGATCTAAAACGATGTATCCCGTTGTTTTGAGCCGGAATAAAAGTTTTCGCGCAGTTCTGAGAGAAAAAGTTTACACCTTTTTCTCGTCTACTCTTCGAAGACTTGTAAAATCGATGCCCGTGAATCTTGCTAGTTTCGATTTAAAACGATGTATCTCGTTGTTTTGAGCCGTAATACAAGTTTTCGCGCAGTTCTGAGAGAAAAAGTTTACACCTTTCTCTCGTCTACTCTTCGAAGACTTGTAAAATCAATGCTCGTGAATCTTGCTAGTTTCGATCTAAAACGATGTATCCCGTTTTTTTTGAGCCGGAATACAAGTTTTGGCGCAGTTCTGAGAGAAAAAGTTTACACCTTTCTCTCGTCTACTCTTCGACGACTTGTAAAATCAATGCTCGTATATCTTGCTAGTTTCGATCTACAACGATGTGTCCCGTTGTTTTGAGCTGGAATAGAAGTTTTCGCGCAGTTCTGAGAGAAAAAGTTTACACCTTTCTCTCGTGTACTCATTGACGACTTGTAAAATCGATGCCCGTGAATCTTGCTAGTTACGATCTAAAACGATGTATCCCGTTGTTTTGAGCCGGAATACAAGTTTTCGCGCAGTTCTGAGAGAAAAAGTTTACACCTTTCTCTCGTCTACTCTTCGACGACCTGTAAAATCGATGCTCGTGAATCTTGCTAGTTTCTATCTACAACGATGTTTCCCGTTGTTTTGAGCTGGAATAGAAGTTTTCGCGCAGTTCTGATAGAAAAAGTTTACACCTTTCTCTCGTCTACTCTTCGACGACCTGTAAAATCGATGCTCGTGAATCTTGCTAGTTTCTATCTACAACGATGTTTCCCGTTGTTTTGAGCTGGAATAGAAGTTTTCGCGCAGTTCTGAGAGAAAAAGTTTACGCCTTTTTCTCGTCTACTCTTCGAGGACTTGCAAAATCGATGCTCGTGAATCTTGCTAGTTTCGACCTAAAACGATGTATCCCGTTGTTTTGAGCCGGAATACAATTTTTCGCGCAGTTCTGAGAGAAAAATTTACACCTTTCTCTCGTGGACTCTCTGACGACTTGTAAAATCGATGCCCGTGAATCTTGCTAGTTACGATCTAAAACGATGTACCCCGTTGTTTTGAGCCGGAATACAAGTTTTCGTGCAGTTCTGAGAGAAAAAGTTTGCACCTTTCTCTTGTCTTCTCTTCGACGACTGGTAAACTCGATGCTCGTGAATCTTGCTAGTTTCGATCTAAAACGATGTATCCCGTTGTTTTGAGACGGAATACAAGTTTTCGTGCAGTTCTGAGAGAAAAAGTTTACACCTTTCTCTCGTCTACTCTTCGACGACTTGTAAAATCGTTGCTCGTGAATCTTGCTAGTTTCGATCTAAAACGATGTATTCCGTTGTTTTGAGCCGGAATACAAGTTTTCGTGCAGTTCTGAGAGAAAAAGTTTACAACTTTCTCTCGTCTACTCTTCGACGACTTGTAAAATCGACGCTCATGAATCTTGCTAGTTTCGATCTAAAACGATGTATTCCGTTGTTTTAGGCCGGAATGCAAGTTTTCGCGCAGTTCTGAGAGAAAAAGTTTACACCTTTCTCTCGTCTACTCTTCGAAGACTTGTAAAATCGATGCCCGTGAATCTTGCTAGTTTCGATCTAAAACGATGTATCTCGTTGTTTTGAGCCGCAATGCAAGTTTTCGCGCAGTTCTGAGAGAAAAAGTTTACACCTTTCTCTCCTCTACTCTTCGAAGACTTGTAAAATCGATGCTCGTGAATCTTGCTAGTTTTGATCTAAAACGATGTATCCCGTTTTTTTTGAGCCGGAATACAAGTTTTGGCGCAGTTCTGAGAGAAAAAGTTTACGCCTTTCTCTCGTCTACTCTTCGAGGACTTGCAAAATCGATGCTCGTGAATCTTGCTAGCTTCGATCTAAAACGATGTATCCCGTTGTTTTGAGCCGGAATAAAAGTTTTCGCGCAGTTCTGAGAGAAAAAGTTTACACCTTTCTCTCGTCTACTATTCGACGACTTGTAATATCGATGCTCGTGAATCTTGCTAGTTTCGACCTATAACGATGTATCCCGTTGTTTTGAGCCGGAATACAAGTTTTCGCGCAGTTCTGAGAGAAAAAGTTTACACCTTTCTCTCGTGTACTCATTGACGACTTGTAAAATCGATGCCCGTGAATCTTGCTAGTTACGATCTAAAACGATGTATCCCGTTGTTTTGAGCCGGAATACAAGTTTTCGCGCAGTTCTGAGAGAAAAAGTTTACACCTTTCTCTCGTCTACTCTTCGACGACCTGTAAAATCGATGCTCGTGAATCTTGCTAGTTTCTATCTACAACGATGTTTCCCGTTGTTTTGAGCTGGAATAGAAGTTTTCGCGCAGTTCTGAGAGAAAAAGTTTACGCCTTTTTCTCGTCTACTCTTCGAGGACTTGCAAAATCGATGCTCGTGAATCTTGCTAGTTTCGTTCTAAAACGATGTATCCCGTTGTTTTGAGCCGGAATACAAGTTTTCGCGCAGTTCTGAGAGAAAAAGTTTACACCTTTCTCTCGTCTACTCTTCGAAGACTTGTAAAATCGATGCTCGTGAATCTTGCTAGTTTCGATCTAAAACGATTAATCCCGTTGTTTTGAGCCGGAATGCAAGTTTTCGCGCAGTTCTGAGAGAAAAAGTTTACACCTTTCTCTCGTCTACTCTTCGACGACTTGTAAAATCGATGCTCGTGAATCTTGCTAGTTTCGATCTAAAACGATGTATCCCGTTGTTTTGAGACGGAATACAAGTTTTCGTGCAGTTCCGAGAGAAAAAGTTTACACCTTTCTCTCGTGGACTCTCCGACGACTTGTAAAAACGATGCTCGTGAATCTTGCTAGTTACGATCTAACACAATGTACCCCGTTGTTTTGAGCCGCAATACAAGTTTTCGCGCAGTTCTGAGAGAAAAAGTCTACACCTTTCTCTCGTCTACTCCTCGAAGACTTGTAAAATCGATGCTCGTGAATCTTGCTAGTTTCGATCTAAAACGATGTATCCCGTTGTTTTGAGCCGGAATAAAAGTTTTCGCGCAGTTCTGAGAGAAAAAGTTTACACCTTTCTCTCGTCTACTATTCGACGACTTGTAAAATCGATGCTCGTGAATATTGCTAGTTTCGATCTAAAACGATGTATTCCGTTGTTTTAGGCCGGAATACAAGTTTTCGCGCAGTTCTGAGAGAAAAAGTTTACACCTTTCTCTCGTCTACTCTTCGACGACTTGTAAAACCCATGCTCGTGAATCTTGCTAGTTTCGACCTATAACGATGTATCCCGTTGTTTTGAGCCGGAATACAAGTTTTCGCGCAGTTCTGAGAGAAAAAGTTTACACCTTTTTCTCGTCTACTCTTCGAAGACTTGTAAAATCGATGCCCGTGAATCTTGCTAGTTTCGATCTAAAACGATGTATCTCGTTGTTTTGAGCCGTAATACAAGTTTTTGCGCAGTTCTGAGAGAAAAAGTTTACACCTTTCTCTCGTCTACTCTTCGAAGACTTGTAAAATCGATGCTCGTGAATCTTGCTAGTTTCGATCTAAAACGATGTATCCCGTTTTTTTTGAGCCGCAATACAAGTTTTCGCGCAGTTCTGAGAGAAAAAGTTTACACCTTTCTCTCGTCTACTATTCGACGACTTGTAAAATCGATGCTCGTGAATATTGCTAGTTTCGACCTAAAACGATGTATCCCGTTGTTTTGAGCCGGAATACAATTTTTCGCGCAGTTCTGAGAGAAAAAGTTTACACCTTTCTCTCGTGGACTCTCTGACGACTTGTAAAATCGATGCCCGTGAATCTTGCTAGTTACGATCTAAAACGATGTACCCCGTTGTTTTGAGCCGGAATACAAGTTTT
Source organism: Amblyomma americanum (assembly GCF_052857255.1). Classification (NCBI taxonomy): domain Eukaryota; kingdom Metazoa; phylum Arthropoda; class Arachnida; order Ixodida; family Ixodidae; genus Amblyomma; species Amblyomma americanum. Next base: position 1,571,184 of record NW_027526493.1, read on the forward strand.
CGTGCAGTTCTGAGAGAAAAAGTTTGCACCTTTCTCTTGTCTTCTCTTCGACGACTGGTAAACTCGATGCTCGTGAATCTTGCTAGTTTCTATCTAAAACGATGTATCCCGTTGTTTTGAGACGGAATACAAGTTTTCGTGCAGTTCTGAGAGAAAAAGTTTACACCTTTCTCTCGTCTACTCTTCGACGACTTGTAAAATCGTTGCTCGTGAATCTTGCTAGTTTCGATCTAAAACGATGTATTCCGTTGTTTTGAGCCGGAATACAAGTTTTCGTGCAGTTCTGAGAGAAAAAGTTTACAACTTTCTCTCGTCTACTCTTCGACGACTTGTAAAATCGACGCTCGTGAATCTTGCTAGTTTCGATCTAAAACGATGTATTCCGTTGTTTTAGGCCGGAATGCAAGTTTTCGCGCAGTTCTGAGAGAAAAAGTTTACACCTTTCTCTCGTCTACTCTTCGAAGACTTGTAAAATCGATGCCCGTGAATCTTGCTAGTTTCGATCTAAAACGATGTATCTCGTTGTTTTGAGCCGCAATGCAAGTTTTCGCGCAGTTCTGAGAGAAAAAGTTTACACCTTTCTCTCCTCTACTCTTCGAAGACTTGTAAAATCGATGCTCGTGAATCTTGCTAGTTTTGATCTAAAACGATGTATCCCGTTTTTTTTGAGCCGGAATACAAGTTTTTGCGCAGTTCTGAGAGAAAAAGTTTACACCTTTCTCTCGTCTACTCTTCGACGACTTGTAAAATCGATGCTCGTGAATCTTGCTAGTTTCGACCTAAAACGATGTATCCCGTTGTTTTGAACCGGAATACAAGTTTTCGTGCAGTTCTGAGAGAAAAAGTTTACACCTTTCTCTCGAGTACTCTGACGACTTGTAAAATCGATGCTCGTGAATCTTGCTAGTTTCAATCTAAAACGATTTATCCCGTTGTTTTGAGCCGGAATACAAGTTTTCGCGCAGTTCTGAGAGAAAAAGTTTACACCTTTCTCTCGTCTACTCTTCGACGACTTGTAATAACGATGCTCGTTTCGACCTAAAACGATGTTTCCCGTTGTTTTGAGCCGGAATACAAGTTTTCGCGCAGTTCTGAGAGAAAAAGTTTACACCTTTCTCTCGTCTACTCTTCGACGACTTGTAAAATCGATGCTCGTGAATCTTGCTAGTTTCAATCTAAAACGATTTATCCCGTTGTTTTGAGCCGGAATACAAGTTTTCGCGCAGTTCGGAGAGAAAAAGTTTACACCTTTCTCTCGTCTACTCTTCGAGGACTTGTAAAATCGATGCCCATGAATCTTGCTAGTTTTGACCTAAAACGATGTATCCCGTTTTTTTGAGCCGGAATACAAGTTTTCGCGCAGTTCTGAGAGAAAATTTTACACCTTTCTCTCGTCTACTCTTCGACGACTTGTAAAATCGATGCTCGTGAATCTTGCTAGTTTCGATCTAAAACGATGTATCCCGTTTTTTTGAGCCGGTATACAAGTTTTCGCGCAGTTCTGAGAGAAAACGTTTACACCTTTCTCTCGTGTACTCTTCGACGACGTGTAAAATCGATGCTCGTGACTCTTGCTAGTTTCGATCTAAAACGATGTATCCCGTTGTTTTGAGCCGGAATACAAGTTTTCGCGCAGTTCTGAGAGAAAAAGTTTACACCTTTCTCTCGTCTACTCTTCGACGACGTAAAATCGATGCTCGTGAATCTTGCAAGTTTCGATCTAAAACGATGTATCCCATTGTTTTGAGCCGGAAAACAAGTTTTCGCGAAGTTCTGAGATAAAAAGTGTACACCTTTCTCTCGTCTACTCTTCGACGACTTGTAAAATCGATGCTCGTGAATCTTGCTGGTTTCGATCTAAAACGATGTATCCCGTTGTTTTGAGCCGGAATACAAGTTTTCGCGCAGTTCTGAGAGAAAAATTTTACACCTTTCTCTCGTCTACTCTTCGACGACTTGTAAAATCGATGCTCCTGAATCTTGCTAGTTTCGATCTTAAACGATGTATCCCGTTTTTTTGAGCCGGTATACAAGTTTTCGCGCAGTTCTGAGAGAAAACGTTTACACCTTTCTCTCGTGTACTCTTCGACGACGTGTAAAATCGATGCTCGTGACTCTTGCTAGTTTCGATCTAAAACGATGTATCCCGTTGTTTTGAGCCGGAATACAAGTTTTCGCGCAGTTCTGAGAGAAAAATTAACACCTTTCTCTCGTCTACTCTTCGACGACTTGTAAAATTAATGCTCGTGAATCTTGCTAGTTTCGATCTAAAACGATGAATCCCGTTGTTTTGAGCCGGAATACAAGTTTTCGCGCAGTTCTGAGAGAAAAAGTTTACGCCATTCTCTTGTCTACTCTTCGAAGACTTGTAAAATCGATGCCCGTGAATCTTGCTAGTTTCGATCCAAAACGATGTATCCCGTTGTTTAGAGCCGGAATACAAGTTTTCGCGCAGTTCTGAGAGAAAACGTTTACACCTTTCTCTCGTGTACTCTTGGACGACGTGTAAAATCGACGCTCGTGAATCTTGCTGGTTTCGATCTATAACGATGTATCCCGTTGTTTTGAGCCGGAATACAAGTTTTCGCGCAGTTTTGAGAGAAAAAGTTAACACCTTTCTCTCGTCTACTCTTCGCCGACTTGTAATAGCGATGCTCGTGAATCTTGCTAGTTTCGATCTAAAACGATGAATCCCGTTGTTTTGAGCCGGAATACAAGTTTTCGCGCCGTTCTGAGAGAAAAAGTTTACACCTTTCTCTCGTCCACTATTCGACGACTTGTAAAATCGATGCTCGTGAATCTTGCTAGTTTCGACCTAAAACGATGTATCCCGTTGTTTTGAGCCGGAATACATGTTTTCGTGCAGTTCTGAGAGAAAAAGTTTACACCTTTCTCTCGTCTACTCTTCGACGACTTTTAAAATCGATGCTCGTGAATCTTGCTGGTTTCGATCTAAAACGATGTATCCCGTTGTTTTGAGCCGGAATACAAGTTTTCGCGCAGTTCTGAGAGAAAAAGTTTACACCTTTCTCTCGTCTACTCTTCGACGACTTGTAAAATCGATGCTCGTGAATCTTGCTAGTTTCGATCTAAAACGATGTATCCCGTTTTTTTGAGGCGGTATAAAAGTTTTCGCGCAGTTCTGAGAGAAAACGTTTACACCTTTCTCTCGTGTACTCATCGACGACGTGTAAAATCGATGCTCGTGAATCTTGCTAGTTTCGATCTTAAACGATGTATCCCGTTGTTTTGAGCCGGAATACAAGTTTTCGCGCAGTTCTGAGAAAAAAAGTTTACACCTTTCTCTCGTCTACTCTTCGACGACTTGTAATATCGATGCTCGTGAATCTTGCTAGTTTCTACCTAAAACGATGTATCCCGTTGTTTTGAGCCGGAATACAAGTTTTCGCGCAGTTCTGAGAGAAAAAGTTTACACCTTTCTCTCGAGTACTCTGACGACTTGTAAAATCTATGCTCGTGAATCTTGCTAGTTTCGATCTAAAACGATTTATCCCGTTGTTTTGAGCCGGAATACAAGTTTTCGCGCAGTTCTGAGAGAAAAAGTTTACACCTTTCTCTCGTCTACTCTTCGACGACTTGTAATATCGATGCTCGTGAATCTTGCTAGTTTCTACCTAAAACGACGTATCCGATTGTTTTGAGGCGGTATACAAGTTTTCGCGCAGTTCTGAGAGAAAACGTTTACACCTTTCTCTCGTGTACTCATCGACGACGTGTAAAATCGATGCTCGTGAATCTTGCTAGTTTCGATCTTAAACGATGTATCCCGTTGTTTTGAGCCGGAATACAAGTTTTCGCGCAGTTCTGAGAGAAAAAGTTTACACCTTTCTCTCGTCTACTCTTCGACGACTTGTAATATCGATGCTCGTGAATCTTGCTAGTTTCTACCTAAAACGATGTATTCCGTTGTTTTGAGCCGGAATACAAGTTTTCGCGCAGTTCTGAGAGAAAAAGTTTACACCTTTCTCTCGAGTACTCTGACGACTTGTAAAATCGATGCTCGTGAATCTTGCTAGTTTCGATCTAAAACGATTTATCCCGTTGTTTTGAGCCGGAATACAAGTTTTCGCGCAGTTCTGAGAGAAAAAGTTTACACCTTTCTCTCGTCTACTCTTCGACGACTTGTAATATCGATGCTCGTGAATCTTGCTAGTTTCAACCTAAAACGATGTATCCCATTGTTTTGAGCCGGAATACAAGTTTTCGCGCAGTTCTGAGAGAAAAGTTTACACCTTTCTCTCGTCTACTCTTCGACGACTTGTAAAATCAATGCTCGTATATCTTGCTAGTTTCGATCTACAACGATGTATCCCGTTGTTTTGAGCCGGAATACAAGTTTTCGCGCAGTTCTGAGAGAAAAAGTTTACACCTTTCTCTCGTCTATTCTTCGACGACTTGTAAAATCGATGCTCGTGAATCTTGCTAGTTTCAATCTAAAACGATTTATCCCGTTGTTTTGAGCCGGAATACAAGTTTTCGCGCAGTTCGGAGAGAAAAAGTTTACACCTTTCTCTCGTCTACTCTTCGAGGACTTGTAAAATCGATGCCCATGAATCTTGCTAGTTTTGACCTAAAACGATGTATCCCGTTTTTTTGAGCCGGAATACAAGTTTTCGCGCAGTTCTGAGAGAAAATTTTACACCTTTCTCTCGTCTACTCTTCGACGACTTGTAAAATCGATGCTCGTGAATCTTGCTAGTTTCGATCTAAAACGATGTATCCCGTTTTTTTGAGCCGGTATACAAGTTTTCGCGCAGTTCTGAGAGAAAACGTTTACACCTTTCTCTCGTGTACTCTTCGACGACGTGTAAAATCGATGCTCGTGACTCTTGCTAGTTTCGATCTAAAACGATGTATCCCGTTGTTTTGAGCCGGAATACAAGTTTTCGCGCAGTTCTGAGAGAAAAAGTTTACACCTTTCTCTCGTCTACTCTTCGACGACGTAAAATCGATGCTCGTGAATCTTGCAAGTTTCGATCTAAAACGATGTATCCCATTGTTTTGAGCCGGAAAACAAGTTTTCGCGAAGTTCTGAGATAAAAAGTGTACACCTTTCTCTCGTCTACTCTTCGACGACTTGTAAAATCGATGCTCGTGAATCTTGCTGGTTTCGATCTAAAACGATGTATCCCGTTGTTTTGAGCCGGAATACAAGTTTTCGCGCAGTTCTGAGAGAAAAATTTTACACCTTTCTCTCGTCTACTCTTCGACGACTTGTAAAATCGATGCTCCTGAATCTTGCTAGTTTCGATCTTAAACGATGTATCCCGTTTTTTTGAGCCGGTATACAAGTTTTCGCGCAGTTCTGAGAGAAAACGTTTACACCTTTCTCTCGTGTACTCTTCGACGACGTGTAAAATCGATGCTCGTGACTCTTGCTAGTTTCGATCTAAAACGATGTATCCCGTTGTTTTGAGCCGGAATACAAGTTTTCGCGCAGTTCTGAGAGAAAAATTAACACCTTTCTCTCGTCTACTCTTCGACGACTTGTAAAATTAATGCTCGTGAATCTTGCTAGTTTCGATCTAAAACGATGAATCCCGTTGTTTTGAGCCGGAATACAAGTTTTCGCGCAGTTCTGAGAGAAAAAGTTTACGCCATTCTCTTGTCTACTCTTCGAAGACTTGTAAAATCGATGCCCGTGAATCTTGCTAGTTTCGATCCAAAACGATGTATCCCGTTGTTTAGAGCCGGAATACAAGTTTTCGCGCAGTTCTGAGAGAAAACGTTTACACCTTTCTCTCGTGTACTCTTGGACGACGTGTAAAATCGACGCTCGTGAATCTTGCTGGTTTCGATCTAAAACGATGTATCCCGTTGTTTTGAGCCGGAATACAAGTTTTCGCGCAGTTTTGAGAGAAAAAGTTAACACCTTTCTCTCGTCTACTCTTCGCCGACTTGTAATAGCGATGCTCGTCAATCTTGCTAGTTTCGATCTAAAACGATGAATCCCGTTGTTTTGAGCCGGAATACAAGTTTTCGCGCCGTTCTGAGAGAAAAAGTTTACACCTTTCTCTCGTCCACTATTCGACGACTTGTAAAATCGATGCTCGTGAATCTTGCTAGTTTCGACCTAAAACGATGTATCCCGTTGTTTTGAGCCGGAATACATGTTTTCGTGCAGTTCTGAGAGAAAAAGTTTACACCTTTCTCTCGTCTACTCTTCGACGACTTTTAAAATCGATGCTCGTGAATCTTGCTGGTTTCGATCTAAAACGATGTATCCCGTTGTTTTGAGCCGGAATACAAGTTTTCGCGCAGTTCTGAGAGAAAAAGTTTACACCTTTCTCTCGTCTACTCTTCGACGACTTGTAAAATCGATGCTCGTGAATCTTGCTAGTTTCGATCTAAAACGATGTATCCCGTTTTTTTGAGGCGGTATAAAAGTTTTCGCGCAGTTCTGAGAGAAAACGTTTACACCTTTCTCTCGTGTACTCATCGACGACGTGTAAAATCGATGCTCGTGAATCTTGCTAGTTTCGATCTTAAACGATGTATCCCGTTGTTTTGAGCCGGAATACAAGTTTTCGCGCAGTTCTGAGAAAAAAAGTTTACACCTTTCTCTCGTCTACTCTTCGACGACTTGTAATATCGATGCTCGTGAATCTTGCTAGTTTCTACCTAAAACGATGTATCCCGTTGTTTTGAGCCGGAATACAAGTTTTCGCGCAGTTCTGAGAGAAAAAGTTAACACCTTTCTCTCGAGTACTCTGACGACTTGTAAAATCTATGCTCGTGAATCTTGCTAGTTTCGATCTAAAACGATTTATCCCGTTGTTTTGAGCCGGAATACAAGTTTTCGCGCAGTTCTGAGAGAAAAAGTTTACACCTTTCTCTCGTCTACTCTTCGACGACTTGTAATATCGATGCTCGTGAATCTTGCTAGTTTCTACCTAAAACGACGTATCCGATTGTTTTGAGGCGGTATACAAGTTTTCGCGCAGTTCTGAGAGAAAACGTTTACACCTTTCTCTCGTGTACTCATCGACGACGTGTAAAATCGATGCTCGTGAATCTTGCTAGTTTCGATCTTAAACGATGTATCCCGTTGTTTTGAGCCGGAATACAAGTTTTCGCGCAGTTCTGAGAGAAAAAGTTTACACCTTTCTCTCGTCTACTCTTCGACGACTTGTAATATCGATGCTCGTGAATCTTGCTAGTTTCTACCTAAAACGATGTATCCCGTTGTTTTGAGCCGGAATACAAGTTTTCGCGCAGTTCTGAGAGAAAAAGTTTACACCTTTCTCTCGAGTACTCTGACGACTTGTAAAATCGATGCTCGTGAATCTTGCTAGTTTCGATCTAAAACGATTTATCCCGTTGTTTTGAGCCGGAATACAAGTTTTCGCGCAGTTCTGAGAGAAAAAGTTTACACCTTTCTCTCGTCTACTCTTCGACGACTTGTAATATCGATGCTCGTGAATCTTGCTAGTTTCAACCTAAAACGATGTATCCCATTGTTTTGAGCCGGAATACAAGTTTTCGCGCAGTTCTGAGAGAAAAGTTTACACCTTTCTCTCGTCTACTCTTCGACGACTTGTAAAATCAATGCTCGTATATCTTGCTAGTTTCGATCTACAACGATGTATCCCGTTGTTTTGAGCTGGAATAGAAGTTTGCGCGCAGTTCTGAGAGAAAACGTTTACACCTTTCTCTCGTCTACTCTTCGAGGAGTTGTAAAATAGATGCTCGTGAATCTTGCTAGTTTCGATCTAAAACAATGTATCCCGTTGTTTTGAGCCAGAATACAAGTTTTCGCGCAGTTCTGAGAGAAAAAGTTTACACCTTCCTCTCGTCTACTCTTCGACGACTTGTAAAATCGATGCTCGTGAATATTGCTAGTTTCGACCTAAAACGATGTATCTCGTTGTTTTGAGCCGGAATACAAGTTTTCGCGCAGTTCTGAGAGAAAAAGTTTACACCTTTCTCTCGTGTACTCTTCGACGACTTGTAAAATCGATGCTCGTGAATCTTGCTAGTTTCGATCTAAAACGATGGACCCCGTTGTTTTGAGCCGGAATACAAGTTTTCGTGCAGTTCTGAGAGAAAAAGTTTACACCTTTTTCTCGTCTACTCTTCGACGACTTGTAAAATCGATGCTCGTGAATCTCGCTAGTTTCGACCTAAAACGATGTATCCCGTTGTTTTGAGCCGGAATACAAGTTTTCGTGCAGTTCTGAGAGAAAATGTTTACACCTTTCTCTCGTCTACTCTTCGACGACTTGTAAAATCGATGCTCGTGAATCTAGCTAGTTTCGATCTAAAACGATGTATTCCGTTGTTTTGAGCCGGAATACAAGTTTTTGCGCAGTTCTGAGAGAAAAAGTTTACACCTTTCTCTCGTCTACTCTTCGACGACTTGTAAAATCGATGCTCGTGAATCTTGCTAGTTTCGACCTAAAACGATGTATCCCGTTGTTTTGAACCGGAATACAAGTTTTCGTGCAGTTCTGAGAGAAAAAGTTTACACCTTTCTCTCGAGTACTCTGACGACTTGTAAAATCGATGCTCGTGAATCTTGCTAGTTTCAATCTAAAACGATTTATCTCGTTGTTTTGAGCCGTAATACAAGTTTTCGCGCAGTTCTGAGAGAAAAAGTTTACACCTTTCTCTCGTCTACTCTTCGAAGACTTGTAAAATCAATGCTCGTGAATCTTGCTAGTTTCGATCTAAAACGATGTATCCCGTTTTTTTTGAGCCGGAATACAAGTTTTGGCGCAGTTCTGAGAGAAAAAGTTTACACCTTTCTCTCGTCTACTCTTCGACGACTTGTAAAATCAATGCTCGTATATCTTGCTAGTTTCGATCTACAACGATGTGTACCGTTGTTTTGAGCTGGAATAGAAGTTTTCGCGCAGTTCTGCGAGAAAAAGTTTACACCTTTCTCTCGTGTACTCATTGACGACTTGTAAAATCGATGCCCGTGAATCTTGCTAGTTACGATCTAAAACGATGTATCCCGTTGTTTTGAGCCGGAATACAAGTTTTCGCGCAGTTCTGAGAGAAAAAGTTTACACCTTTCTCTCGTCTACTCTTCGACGACCTGTAAAATCGATGCTCGTGAATCTTGCTAGTTTCTATCTACAACGATGTTTCCCGTTGTTTTGAGCTGGAATAGAAGTTTTCGCGCAGTTCTGAGAGAAAAAGTTTACGCCTTTTTCTCGTCTACTCTTCGAGGACTTGCAAAATCGATGCTCGTGAATCTTGCTAGTTTCGTTCTAAAACGATGTATCCCGTTGTTTTGAGCCGGAATACAAGTTTTCGCGCAGTTCTGAGAGAAAAAGTTTACACCTTTCTCTCGTCTACTCTTCGAAGACTTGTAAAATCGATGCCCGTGAATCTTGCTAGTTTCGATCTAAAACGATGTATCTCGTTGTTTTGAGCCGTAATACAAGTTTTTGCGCAGTTCTGAGAGAAAAAGTTTACACCTTTCTCTCGTCTACTCTTCGAAGACTTGTAAAATCGATGCTCGTGAATCTTGCTAGTTTCGATCTAAAACGATGTATCCCGTTTTTTTTGAGCCGCAATACAAGTTTTCGCGCAGTTCTGAGAGAAAAAGTTTACACCTTTCTCTCGTCTACTATTCGACGACTTGTAAAATCGATGCTCGTGAATATTGCTAGTTTCGACCTAAAACGATGTATCCCGTTGTTTTGAGCCGGAATACAATTTTTCGCGCAGTTCTGAGAGAAAAAGTTTACACCTTTCTCTCGTGGACTCTCTGACGACTTGTAAAATCGATGCCCGTGAATCTTGCTAGTTACGATCTAAAACGATGTACCCCGTTGTTTTGAGCCGGAATACAAGTTTTCGTGCAGTTCTGAGAGAAAAAGTTTGCACCTTTCTCTTGTCTTCTCTTCGACGACTGGTAAACTCGATGCTCGTGAATCTTGCTAGTTTCGATCTAAAACGATGTATCCCGTTGTTTTGAGACGGAATACAAGTTTTCGTGCAGTTCTGAGAGAAAAAGTTTACACCTTTCTCTCGTCTACTCTTCGACGACTTGTAAAATCGTTGCTCGTGAATCTTGCTAGTTTCGATCTAAAACGATGTATTCCGTTGTTTTGAGCCGGAATACAAGTTTTCGTGCAGTTCTGAGAGAAAAAGTTTACAACTTTCTCTCGTCTACTCTTCGACGACTTGTAAAATCGACGCTCGTGAATCTTGCTAGTTTCGATCTAAAACGATGTATTCCGTTGTTTTAGGCCGGAATGCAAGTTTTCGCGCAGTTCTGAGAGAAAAAGTTTACACCTTTCTCTCGTCTACTCTTCGAAGACTTGTAAAATCGATGCCCGTGAATCTTGCTAGTTTCGATCTAAAACGATGTATCTCGTTGTTTTGAGCCGCAATGCAAGTTTTCGCGCAGTTCTGAGAGAAAAAGTTTACACCTTTCTCTCCTCTACTCTTCGAAGACTTGTAAAATCGATGCTCGTGAATCTTGCTAGTTTTGATCTAAAACGATGTATCCCGTTTTTTTTGAGCCGGAATACAAGTTTTGGCGCAGTTCTGAGAGAAAAAGTTTACGCCTTTCTCTCGTCTACTCTTCGAGGACTTGCAAAATCGATGCTCGTGAATCTTGCTAGCTTCGATCTAAAACGATGTATCCCGTTGTTTTGAGCCGGAATAAAAGTTTTCGCGCAGTTCTGAGAGAAAAAGTTTACACCTTTCTCTCGTCTACTATTCGACGACTTGTAATATCGATGCTCGTGAATCTTGCTAGTTTCGACCTATAACGATGTATCCCGTTGTTTTGAGCCGGAATACAAGTTTTCGCGCAGTTCTGAGAGAAAAAGTTTACACCTTTCTCTCGTCTACTCTTCGAAGACTTGTAAAATCGATGCTCGTGAATCTTGCTAGTTTCGATCTAAAACGATTAATCCCGTTGTTTTGAGCCGGAATGCAAGTTTTCGCGCAGTTCTGAGAGAAAAAGTTTACACCTTTCTCTCGTCGACTCTTCGAAGACTTGTAAAATCAATGCTCGTGAATCTTGCTAGTTTCGATCTAAAACGATGTATCCCGTTTTTTTTTGAGCCGGAATACAAGTTTTGGCGCAGTTCTGAGAGAAAAAGTTTACACCTTTCTCTCGTCTACTCTTCGACGACTTGTAAAATCAATGCTCGTATATCTTGCTAGTTTCGATCTACAACGATGTGTCCCGTTGTTTTGAGCTGGAATAGAAGTTTTCGCGCAGTTCTGAGAGAAAAAGTTTACACCTTTCTCTCGTGTACTCATTGACGACTTGTAAAATCGATGCCCGTGAATCTTGCTAGTTACGATCTAAAACGATGTATCCCGTTGTTTTGAGCCGGAATACAAGTTTTCGCGCAGTTCTGAGAGAAAAAGTTTAAACCTTTCTCTCGTCTACTCTTCGACGACCTGTAAAATCGATGCTCGTGAATCTTGCTAGTTTCTATCTACAACGATGTTTCCCGTTGTTTTGAGCTGGAATAGAAGTTTTCGCGCAGTTCTGAGAGAAAAAGTTTACGCCTTTTTCTCGTCTACTCTTCGAGGACTTGCAAAATCGATGCTCGTGAATCTTGCTAGTTTCGTTCTAAAACGATGTATCCCGTTGTTTTGAGCCGGAATACAAGTTTTCGCGCAGTTCTGAGAGAAAAAGTTTACACCTTTCTCTCGTCTACTCTTCGAAGACTTGTAAAATCGATGCTCGTGAATCTTGCTAGTTTCGATCTAAAACGATTAATCCCGTTGTTTTGAGCCGGAATGCAAGTTTTCGCGCAGTTCTGAGAGAAAAAGTTTACACCTTTCTCTCGTCTACTCTTCGACGACTTGTAAAATCGATGCTCGTGAATCTTGCTAGTTTCGATCTAAAACGATGTATCCCGTTGTTTTGAGACGGAATACAAGTTTTCGTGCAGTTCCGAGAGAAAAAGTTTACACCTTTCTCTCGTGGACTCTCCGACGACTTGTAAAAACGATGCTCGTGAATCTTGCTAGTTACGATCTAACACAATGTACCCCGTTGTTTTGAGCCGCAATACAAGTTTTCGCGCAGTTCTGAGAGAAAAAGTCTACACCTTTCTCTCGTCTACTCCTCGAAGACTTGTAAAATCGATGCTCGTGAATCTTGCTAGTTTCGATCTAAAACGATGTATCCCGTTGTTTTGAGCCGGAATAAAAGTTTTCGCGCAGTTCTGAGAGAAAAAGTTTACACCTTTCTCTCGTCTACTATTCGACGACTTGTAAAATCGATGCTCGTGAATATTGCTAGTTTCGATCTAAAACGATGTATTCCGTTGTTTTAGGCCGGAATACAAGTTTTCGCGCAGTTCTGAGAGAAAAAGTTTACACCTTTCTCTCGTCTACTCTTCGACGACTTGTAAAACCCATGCTCGTGAATCTTGCTAGTTTCGACCTATAACGATGTATCCCGTTGTTTTGAGCCGGAATACAAGTTTTCGCGCAGTTCTGAGAGAAAAAGTTTACACCTTTTTCTCGTCTACTCTTCGAAGACTTGTAAAATCGATGCCCGTGAATCTTGCTAGTTTCGATCTAAAACGATGTATCTCGTTGTTTTGAGCCGTAATACAAGTTTTTGCGCAGTTCTGAGAGAAAAAGTTTACACCTTTCTCTCGTCTACTCTTCGAAGACTTGTAAAATCGATGCTCGTGAATCTTGCTAGTTTCGATCTAAAACGATGTATCCCGTTTTTTTTGAGCCGCAATACAAGTTTTCGCGCAGTTCTGAGAGAAAAAGTTTACACCTTTCTCTCGTCTACTATTCGACGACTTGTAAAATCGATGCTCGTGAATATTGCTAGTTTCGACCTAAAACGATGTATCCCGTTGTTTTGAGCCGGAATACAATTTTTCGCGCAGTTCTGAGAGAAAAAGTTTACACCTTTCTCTCGTGGACTCTCTGACGACTTGTAAAATCGATGCCCGTGAATCTTGCTAGTTACGATCTAAAACGATGTACCCCGTTGTTTTGAGACGGAATACAAGTTTTCGTGCAGTTCTGAGAGAAAAAGTTTACACCTTTCTCTCGTCTTCTCTTCGACGACTGGTAAACTCGATGCTCGTGAATCTTGCTAGTTTCGATCTAAAACGATGTATTCCGTTGTTTTAGGCCGGAATGCAAGTTTTCGCGCAGTTCTGAGAGAAAAAGTTTACACCTTTCTCTCGTCTACTCTTCGAAGACTTGTAAAATCGATGCCCGTGAATCTTGCTAGTTTCGATCTAAAACGATGTATCTCGTTGTTTTGAGCCGCAATGCAAGTTTTCGCGCAGTTCTGAGAGAAAAAGTTTACACCTTTCTCTCCTCTACTCTTCGAAGACTTGTAAAATCGATGCTCGTGAATCTTGCTAGTTTTGATCTAAAACGATGTATCCCGTTTTTTTTGAGCCGGAATACAAGTTTTGGCGCAGTTCTGAGAGAAAAAGTTTACGCCTTTCTCTCGTCTACTCTTCGAGGACTTGTAAAATCGATGCTCGTGAATCTTGCTAGCTTCGATCTAAAACGATGTATCCCGTTGTTTTGAGCCGGAATAAAAGTTTTCGCGCAGTTCTGAGAGAAAAAGTTTACACCTTTCTCTCGTCTACTATTCGACGACTTGTAATATCGATGCTCGTGAATCTTGCTAGTTTCGACCTATAACGATGTATCCCGTTGTTTTGAGCCGGAATACAAGTTTTCGCGCAGTTCTGAGAGAAAAAGTTTACACCTTTTTCTCGTCTACTCTTCGAAGACTTGTAAAATCGATGCCCGTGAATCTTGCTAGTTTCGATTTAAAACGATGTATCTCGTTGTTTTGAGCCGTAATACAAGTTTTCGCGCAGTTCTGAGAGAAAAAGTTTACACCTTTCTCTCGTCTACTCTTCGAAGACTTGTAAAATCAATGCTCGTGAATCTTGCTAGTTTCGATCTAAAACGATGTATCCCGTTTTTTTTGAGCCGGAATACAAGTTTTGGCGCAGTTCTGAGAGAAAAAGTTTACACCTTTCTCTCGTCTACTCTTCGACGACTTGTAAAATCAATGCTCGTATATCTTGCTAGTTTCGATCTACAACGATGTGTCCCGTTGTTTTGAGCTGGAATAGAAGTTTTCGCGCAGTTCTGAGAGAAAAAGTTTACACCTTTCTCTCGTGTACTCATTGACGACTTGTAAAATCGATGCCCGTGAATCTTGCTAGTTACGATCTAAAACGATGTATCCCGTTGTTTTGAGCCGGAATACAAGTTTTCGCGCAGTTCTGAGAGAAAAAGTTTACACCTTTCTCTCGTCTACTCTTCGACGACCTGTAAAATCGATGCTCGTGAATCTTGCTAGTTTCTATCTACAACGATGTTTCCCGTTGTTTTGAGCTGGAATAGAAGTTTTCGCGCAGTTCTGAGAGAAAAAGTTTACGCCTTTTTCTCGTCTACTCTTCGAGGACTTGCAAAATCGATGCTCGTGAATCTTGCTAGTTACGATCTAAAACGATGTACCCCGTTGTTTTGAGACGGAATACAAGTTTTCGTGCAGTTCTGAGAGAAAAAGTTTACACCTTTCTCTCGTCTTCTCTTCGACGACTGGTAAACTCGATGCTCGTGAATCTTGCTAGTTTCGATCTAAAACGATGTATTCCGTTGTTTTAGGCCGGAATGCAAGTTTTCGCGCAGTTCTGAGAGAAAAAGTTTACACCTTTCTCTCGTCTACTCTTCGAAGACTTGTAAAATCGATGCCCGTGAATCTTGCTAGTTTCGATCTAAAACGATGTATCTCGTTGTTTTGAGCCGCAATGCAAGTTTTCGCGCAGTTCTGAGAGAAAAAGTTTACACCTTTCTCTCCTCTACTCTTCGAAGACTTGTAAAATCGATGCTCGTGAATCTTGCTAGTTTTGATCTAAAACGATGTATCCCGTTTTTTTTGAGCCGGAATACAAGTTTTGGCGCAGTTCTGAGAGAAAAAGTTTACGCCTTTCTCTCGTCTACTCTTCGAGGACTTGTAAAATCGATGCTCGTGAATCTTGCTAGCTTCGATCTAAAACGATGTATCCCGTTGTTTTGAGCCGGAATAAAAGTTTTCGCGCAGTTCTGAGAGAAAAAGTTTACACCTTTCTCTCGTCTACTATTCGACGACTTGTAATATCGATGCTCGTGAATCTTGCTAGTTTCGACCTATAACGATGTATCCCGTTGTTTTGAGCCGAAATACAAGTTTTCGCGCAGTTCTGAGAGAAAAAGTTTACACCTTTTTCTCGTCTACTCTTCGAAGACTTGTAAAATCGATGCCCGTGAATCTTGCTAGTTTCGATTTAAAACGATGTATCTCGTTGTTTTGAGCCGTAATACAAGTTTTCGCGCAGTTCTGAGAGAAAAAGTTTACACCTTTCTCTCGTCTACTCTTCGAAGACTTGTAAAATCAATGCTCGTGAATCTTGCTAGTTTCGATCTAAAACGATGTATCCCGTTTTTTTTGAGCCGGAATACAAGTTTTGGCGCAGTTCTGAGAGAAAAAGTTTACACCTTTCTCTCGTCTACTCTTCGACGACTTGTAAAATCAATGCTCGTATATCTTGCTAGTTTCGATCTACAACGATGTGTCCCGTTGTTTTGAGCTGGAATAGAAGTTTTCGCGCAGTTCTGAGAGAAAAAGTTTACACCTTTCTCTCGTGTACTCATTGACGACTTGTAAAATCGATGCCCGTGAATCTTGCTAGTTACGATCTAAAACGATGTATCCCGTTGTTTTGAGCCGGAATACAAGTTTTCGCGCAGTTCTGAGAGAAAAAGTTTACACCTTTCTCTCGTCTACTCTTCGACGACCTGTAAAATCGATGCTCGTGAATCTTGCTAGTTTCTATCTACAACGATGTTTCCCGTTGTTTTGAGCTGGAATAGAAGTTTTCGCGCAGTTCTGAGAGAAAAAGTTTACGCCTTTTTCTCGTCTACTCTTCGAGGACTTGCAAAATCGATGCTCGTGAATCTTGCTAGTTTCGTTCTAAAACGATGTATCCCGTTGTTTTGAGCCGGAATACAAGTTTTCGCGCAGTTCTGAGAGAAAAAGTTTACACCTTTCTCTCGTCTACTCTTCGAAGACTTGTAAAATCGATGCTCGTGAATCTTGCTAGTTTCGATCTAAAACGATTAATCCCGTTGTTTTGAGCCGGAATGCAAGTTTTCGCGCAGTTCTGAGAGAAAAAGTTTACACCTTTCTCTCGTCTACTCTTCGACGACTTGTAAAATCGATGCTCGTGAATCTTGCTAGTTTCGATCTAAAACGATGTATCCCGTTGTTTTGAGACGGAATACAAGTTTTCGCGCAGTTCTGAGAGAAAAAGTTTACACCTTTCTCTCGTGTACTCATTGACGACTTGTAAAATCGATGCCCGTGAATCTTGCTAGTTACGATCTAAAACGATGTATCCCGTTGTTTTGAGCCGGAATACAAGTTTTCGCGCAGTTCTGAGAGAAAAAGTTTACACCTTTCTCTCGTCTACTCTTCGACGACCTGTAAAATCGATGCCCGTGAATCTTGCTAGTTTCGATTTAAAACGATGTATCTCGTTGTTTTGAGCCGTAATACAAGTTTTCGCGCAGTTCTGAGAGAAAAAGTTTACACCTTTCTCTCGTCTACTCTTCGAAGACTTGTAAAATCAATGCTCGTGAATCTTGCTAGTTTCGATCTAAAACGATGTATCCCGTTTTTTTTGAGCCGGAATACAAGTTTTGGCGCAGTTCTGAGAGAAAAAGTTTACACCTTTCTCTCGTCTACTCTTCGACGACTTGTAAAATCAATGCTCGTATATCTTGCTAGTTTCGATCTACAACGATGTGTCCCGTTGTTTTGAGCTGGAATAGAAGTTTTCGCGCAGTTCTGAGAGAAAAAGTTTACACCTTTCTCTCGTGTACTCATTGACGACTTGTAAAATCGATGCCCGTGAATCTTGCTAGTTACGATCTAAAACGATGTATCCCGTTGTTTTGAGCCGGAATACAAGTTTTCGCGCAGTTCTGAGAGAAAAAGTTTACACCTTTCTCTCGTCTACTCTTCGACGACCTGTAAAATCGATGCTCGTGAATCTTGCTAGTTTCTATCTACAACGATGTTTCCCGTTGTTTTGAGCTGGAATAGAAGTTTTCGCGCAGTTCTGAGAGAAAAAGTTTACGCCTTTTTCTCGTCTACTCTTCGAGGACTTGCAAAATCGATGCTCGTGAATCTTGCTAGTTTCGTTCTAAAACGATGTATCCCGTTGTTTTGAGCCGGAATACAAGTTTTCGCGCAGTTCTGAGAGAAAAAGTTTACACCTTTCTCTCGTGTACTCATTGACGACTTGTAAAATCGATGCCCGTGAATCTTGCTAGTTACGATCTAAAACGATGTATCCCGTTGTTTTGAGCCGGAATACAAGTTTTCGCGCAGTTCTGAGAGAAAAAGTTTACACCTTTCTCTCGTCTACTCTTCGACGACCTGTAAAATCGATGCCCGTGAATCTTGCTAGTTTCGATTTAAAACGATGTATCTCGTTGTTTTGAGCCGTAATACAAGTTTTCGCGCAGTTCTGAGAGAAAAAGTTTACACCTTTCTCTCGTCTACTCTTCGAAGACTTGTAAAATCAATGCTCGTGAATCTTGCTAGTTTCGATCTAAAACGATGTATCCCGTTTTTTTTGAGCCGGAATACAAGTTTTGGCGCAGTTCTGAGAGAAAAAGTTTACACCTTTCTCTCGTCTACTCTTCGACGACTTGTAAAATCAATGCTCGTATATCTTGCTAGTTTCGATCTACAACGATGTGTCCCGTTGTTTTGAGCTGGAATAGAAGTTTTCGCGCAGTTCTGAGAGAAAAAGTTTACACCTTTCTCTCGTGTACTCATTGACGACTTGTAAAATCGATGCCCGTGAATCTTGCTAGTTTCGACCTATAACGATGTATCCCGTTGTTTTGAGCCGAAATACAAGTTTTCGCGCAGTTCTGAGAGAAAAAGTTTACACCTTTTTCTCGTCTACTCTTCGAAGACTTGTAAAATCGATGCCCGTGAATCTTGCTAGTTTCGATTTAAAACGATGTATCTCGTTGTTTTGAGCCGTAATACAAGTTTTCGCGCAGTTCTGAGAGAAAAAGTTTACACCTTTCTCTCGTCTACTCTTCGAAGACTTGTAAAATCAATGCTCGTGAATCTTGCTAGTTTCGATCTAAAACGATGTATCCCGTTTTTTTTGAGCCGGAATACAAGTTTTGGCGCAGTTCTGAGAGAAAAAGTTTACACCTTTCTCTCGTCTACTCTTCGACGACTTGTAAAATCAATGCTCGTATATCTTGCTAGTTTCGATCTACAACGATGTGTCCCGTTGTTTTGAGCTGGAATAGAAGTTTTCGCGCAGTTCTGAGAGAAAAAGTTTACACCTTTCTCTCGTGTACTCATTGACGACTTGTAAAATCGATGCCCGTGAATCTTGCTAGTTACGATCTAAAACGATGTATCCCGTTGTTTTGAGCCGGAATACAAGTTTTCGCGCAGTTCTGAGAGAAAAAGTTTACACCTTTCTCTCGTCTACTCTTCGACGACCTGTAAAATCGATGCTCGTGAATCTTGCTAGTTTCTATCTACAACGATGTTTCCCGTTGTTTTGAGCTGGAATAGAAGTTTTCGCGCAGTTCTGAGAGAAAAAGTTTACGCCTTTTTCTCGTCTACTCTTCGAGGACTTGCAAAATCGATGCTCGTGAATCTTGCTAGTTTCGTTCTAAAACGATGTATCCCGTTGTTTTGAGCCGGAATACAAGTTTTCGCGCAGTTCTGAGAGAAAAAGTTTACACCTTTCTCTCGTCTACTCTTCGAAGACTTGTAAAATCGATGCTCGTGAATCTTGCTAGTTTCGATCTAAAACGATTAATCCCGTTGTTTTGAGCCGGAATGCAAGTTTTCGCGCAGTTCTGAGAGAAAAAGTTTACACCTTTCTCTCGTCTACTCTTCGACGACTTGTAAAATCGATGCTCGTGAATCTTGCTAGTTTCGATCTAAAACGATGTATCCCGTTGTTTTGAGACGGAATACAAGTTTTCGCGCAGTTCTGAGAGAAAAAGTTTACACCTTTCTCTCGTGTACTCATTGACGACTTGTAAAATCGATGCCCGTGAATCTTGCTAGTTACGATCTAAAACGATGTATCCCGTTGTTTTGAGCCGGAATACAAGTTTTCGCGCAGTTCTGAGAGAAAAAGTTTACACCTTTCTCTCGTCTACTCTTCGACGACCTGTAAAATCGATGCCCGTGAATCTTGCTAGTTTCGATTTAAAACGATGTATCTCGTTGTTTTGAGCCGTAATACAAGTTTTCGCGCAGTTCTGAGAGAAAAAGTTTACACCTTTCTCTCGTCTACTCTTCGAAGACTTGTAAAATCAATGCTCGTGAATCTTGCTAGTTTCGATCTAAAACGATGTATCCCGTTTTTTTTGAGCCGGAATACAAGTTTTGGCGCAGTTCTGAGAGAAAAAGTTTACACCTTTCTCTCGTCTACTCTTCGACGACTTGTAAAATCAATGCTCGTATATCTTGCTAGTTTCGATCTACAACGATGTGTCCCGTTGTTTTGAGCTGGAATAGAAGTTTTCGCGCAGTTCTGAGAGAAAAAGTTTACACCTTTCTCTCGTGTACTCATTGACGACTTGTAAAATCGATGCCCGTGAATCTTGCTAGTTACGATCTAAAACGATGTATCCCGTTGTTTTGAGCCGGAATACAAGTTTTCGCGCAGTTCTGAGAGAAAAAGTTTACACCTTTCTCTCGTCTACTCTTCGACGACCTGTAAAATCGATGCTCGTGAATCTTGCTAGTTTCTATCTACAACGATGTTTCCCGTTGTTTTGAGCTGGAATAGAAGTTTTCGCGCAGTTCTGAGAGAAAAAGTTTACGCCTTTTTCTCGTCTACTCTTCGAGGACTTGCAAAATCGATGCTCGTGAATCTTGCTAGTTTCGTTCTAAAACGATGTATCCCGTTGTTTTGAGCCGGAATACAAGTTTTCGCGCAGTTCTGAGAGAAAAAGTTTACACCTTTCTCTCGTGTACTCATTGACGACTTGTAAAATCGATGCCCGTGAATCTTGCTAGTTACGATCTAAAACGATGTATCCCGTTGTTTTGAGCCGGAATACAAGTTTTCGCGCAGTTCTGAGAGAAAAAGTTTACACCTTTCTCTCGTCTACTCTTCGACGACCTGTAAAATCGATGCCCGTGAATCTTGCTAGTTTCGATTTAAAACGATGTATCTCGTTGTTTTGAGCCGTAATACAAGTTTTCGCGCAGTTCTGAGAGAAAAAGTTTACACCTTTCTCTCGTCTACTCTTCGAAGACTTGTAAAATCAATGCTCGTGAATCTTGCTAGTTTCGATCTAAAACGATGTATCCCGTTTTTTTTGAGCCGGAATACAAGTTTTGGCGCAGTTCTGAGAGAAAAAGTTTACACCTTTCTCTCGTCTACTCTTCGACGACTTGTAAAATCAATGCTCGTATATCTTGCTAGTTTCGATCTACAACGATGTGTCCCGTTGTTTTGAGCTGGAATAGAAGTTTTCGCGCAGTTCTGAGAGAAAAAGTTTACACCTTTCTCTCGTGTACTCATTGACGACTTGTAAAATCGATGCCCGTGAATCTTGCTAGTTACGATCTAAAACGATGTATCCCGTTGTTTTGAGCCGGAATACAAGTTTTCGCGCAGTTCTGAGAGAAAAAGTTTACACCTTTCTCTCGTCTACTCTTCGACGACCTGTAAAATCGATGCTCGTGAATCTTGCTAGTTTCTATCTACAACGATGTTTCCCGTTGTTTTGAGCTGGAATAGAAGTTTTCGCGCAGTTCTGAGAGAAAAAGTTTACGCCTTTTTCTCGTCTACTCTTCGAGGACTTGCAAAATCGATGCTCGTGAATCTTGCTAGTTTCGTTCTAAAACGATGTATCCCGTTGTTTTGAGCCGGAATACAAGTTTTCGCGCAGTTCTGAGAGAAAAAGTTTACACCTTTCTCTCGTCTACTCTTCGAAGACTTGTAAAATCGATGCTCGTGAATCTTGCTAGTTTCGATCTAAAACGATTAATCCCGTTGTTTTGAGCCGGAATGCAAGTTTTCGCGCAGTTCTGAGAGAAAAAGTTTACACCTTTCTCTCGTCTACTCTTCGACGACTTGTAAAATCGATGCTCGTGAATCTTGCTAGTTTCGATCTAAAACGATGTATCCCGTTGTTTTGAGACGGAATACAAGTTTTCGTGCAGTTCCGAGAGAAAAAGTTTACACCTTTCTCTCGTGGACTCTCCGACGACTTGTAAAAACGATGCTCGTGAATCTTGCTAGTTACGATCTAACACAATGTACCCCGTTGTTTTGAGCCGCAATACAAGTTTTCGCGCAGTTCTGAGAGAAAAAGTCTACACCTTTCTCTCGTCTACTCTTCGACGACCTGTAAAATCGATGCTCGTGAATCTTGCTAGTTTCTATCTACAACGATGTTTCCCGTTGTTTTGAGCTGGAATAGAAGTTTTCGCGCAGTTCTGAGAGAAAAAGTTTACGCCTTTTTCTCGTCTACTCTTCGAGGACTTGCAAAATCGATGCTCGTGAATCTTGCTAGTTTCGTTCTAAAACGATGTATCCCGTTGTTTTGAGCCGGAATACAAGTTTTCGCGCAGTTCTGAGAGAAAAAGTTTACACCTTTCTCTCGTCTACTCTTCGAAGACTTGTAAAATCGATGCTCGTGAATCTTGCTAGTTTCGATCTAAAACGATTAATCCCGTTGTTTTGAGCCGGAATGCAAGTTTTCGCGCAGTTCTGAGAGAAAAAGTTTACACCTTTCTCTCGTCTACTCTTCGACGACTTGTAAAATCGATGCTCGTGAATCTTGCTAGTTTCGATCTAAAACGATGTATCCCGTTGTTTTGAGACGGAATACAAGTTTTCGTGCAGTTCCGAGAGAAAAAGTTTACACCTTTCTCTCGTGGACTCTCCGACGACTTGTAAAAACGATGCTCGTGTGTCTTGCTAGTTACGATCTAACACAATGTACCCCGTTGTTTTGAGCCGCAATACAAGTTTTCGCGCAGTTCTGAGAGAAAAAGTCTACACCTTTCTCTCGTCTACTCCTCGAAGACTTGTAAAATCGATGCTCGTGAATCTTGCTAGTTTCGATCTAAAACGATGTATCCCGTTGTTTTGAGCCGGAATAAAAGTTTTCGCGCAGTTCTGAGAGAAAAAGTTTACACCTTTCTCTCGTCTACTATTCGACGACTTGTAAAATCGATGCTCGTGAATATTGCTAGTTTCGATCTAAAACGATGTATTCCGTTGTTTTAGGCCGGAATACAAGTTTTCGCGCAGTTCTGAGAGAAAAAGTTTACACCTTTCTCTCGTCTACTCTTCGACGACTTGTAAAACCCATGCTCGTGAATCTTGCTAGTTTCGACCTATAACGATGTATCCCGTTGTTTTGAGCCGGAATACAAGTTTTCGCGCAGTTCTGAGAGAAAAAGTTTACACCTTTTTCTCGTCTACTCTTCGAAGACTTGTAAAATCGATGCCCGTGAATCTTGCTAGTTTCGATCTAAAACGATGTATCTCGTTGTTTTGAGCCGTAATACAAGTTTTTGCGCAGTTCTGAGAGAAAAAGTTTACACCTTTCTCTCGTCTACTCTTCGAAGACTTGTAAAATCGATGCTCGTGAATCTTGCTAGTTTCGGTCTAAAACGATGTATCCCGTTTTTTTTGAGCCGCAATACAAGTTTTCGCGCAGTTCTGAGAGAAAAAGTTTACACCTTTCTCTCGTCTACTATTCGACGACTTGTAAAATCGATGCTCGTGAATATTGCTAGTTTCGACCTAAAACGATGTATCCCGTTGTTTTGAGCCGGAATACAATTTTTCGCGCAGTTCTGAGAGAAAAAGTTTACACCTTTCTCTCGTGGACTCTCTGACGACTTGTAAAATCGATGCCCGTGAATCTTGCTAGTTACGATCTAAAACGATGTACCCCGTTGTTTTGAGACGGAATACAAGTTTTCGTGCAGTTCTGAGAGAAAAAGTTTACACCTTTCTCTCGTCTTCTCTTCGACGACTGGTAAACTCGATGCTCGTGAATCTTGCTAGTTTCGATCTAAAACGATGTATCCCGTTGTTTTGAGACGGAATACAAGTTTTCGTGCAGTTCTGAGAGAAAAAGTTTACACCTTTTTCTCGTCTACTCTTCGACGACTTGTAAAAATCGTTGCTCGTGAATCTTGCTAGTTTCGATCTAAAACGATGTATTCCGTTGTTTTGAGCCGGAATACAAGTTTTCGTGCAGTTCTGAGAGAAAAAGTTTACAACTTTCTCTCGTCTACTCTTCGACGACTTGTAAAATCGACGCTCGTGAATCTTGCTAGTTTCGATCTAAAACGATGTATTCCGTTGTTTTAGGCCGGAATGCAAGTTTTCGCGCAGTTCTGAGAGAAAAAGTTTACAACTTTCTCTCGTCTACTCTTCGACGACTTGTAAAATCGACGCTCGTGAATCTTGCTAGTTTCGATCTAAAACGATGTATTCCGTTGTTTTAGGCCGGAATGCAAGTTTTCGCGCAGTTCTGAGAGAAAAAGTTTACACCTTTCTCTCGTCTACTCTTCGAAGACTTGTAAAATCGATGCCCGTGAATCTTGCTAGTTTCGATCTAAAACGATGTATCTCGTTGTTTTGAGCCGCAATGCAAGTTTTCGCGCAGTTCTGAGAGAAAAAGTTTACACCTTTCTCTCCTCTACTCTTCGAAGACTTGTAAAATCGATGCTCGTGAATCTTGCTAGTTTTGATCTAAAACGATATATCCCGTTTTTTTTGAGCCGGAATACAAGTTTTGGCGCAGTTCTGAGAGAAAAAGTTTACGCCTTTCTCTCGTCTACTCTTCGAGGACTTGTAAAATCGATGCTCGTGAATCTTGCTAGCTTCGATCTAAAACGATGTATCCCGTTGTTTTGAGCCGGAATACAAGTTTTCGCGCTGTTCTGAGAGAAAAAGTTTACACCTTTTTCTCGTCTACTCTTCGAAGACTTGTAAAATCGATGCCCGTGAATCTTGCTAGTTTCGATTTAAAACGATGTATCTCGTTGTTTTGAGCCGTAATACAAGTTTTCGCGCAGTTCTGAGAGAAAAAGTTTACACCTTTCTCTCGTCTACTCTTCGAAGACTTGTAAAATCAATGCTCGTGAATCTTGCTAGTTTCGATCTAAAACGATGTATCCCGTTTTTTTTGAGCCGGAATACAAGTTTTGGCGCAGTTCTGAGAGAAAAAGTTTACACCTTTCTCTCGTCTACTCTTCGACGACTTGTAAAATCAATGCTCGTATATCTTGCTAGTTTCGATCTACAACGATGTGTCCCGTTGTTTTGAGCTGGAATAGAAGTTTTCGCGCAGTTCTGAGAGAAAAAGTTTACACCTTTCTCTCGTGTACTCATTGACGACTTGTAAAATCGATGCCCGTGAATCTTGCTAGTTACGATCTAAAACGATGTATCCCGTTGTTTTGAGCCGGAATACAAGTTTTCGCGCAGTTCTGAGAGAAAAAGTTTACACCTTTCTCTCGTCTACTCTTCGACGACCTGTAAAATCGATGCTCGTGAATCTTGCTAGTTTCTATCTACAACGATGTTTCCCGTTGTTTTGAGCTGGAATAGAAGTTTTCGCGCAGTTCTGAGAGAAAAAGTTTACGCCTTTTTCTCGTCTACTCTTCGAGGACTTGCAAAATCGATGCTCGTGAATCTTGCTAGTTTCGTTCTAAAACGATGTATCCCGTTGTTTTGAGCCGGAATACAAGTTTTCGCGCAGTTCTGAGAGAAAAAGTTTACACCTTTCTCTCGTCTACTCTTCGAAGACTTGTAAAATCGATGCTCGTGAATCTTGCTAGTTTCGATCTAAAACGATTAATCCCGTTGTTTTGAGCCGGAATGCAAGTTTACGCGCAGTTCTGAGAGAAAAAGTTTACACCTTTCTCTCGTCTACTCTTCGACGACTTGTAAAATCGATGCTCGTGAATCTTGCTAGTTTCGATCTAAAACGATGTATCCCGTTGTTTTGAGACGGAATACAAGTTTTCGTGCAGTTCCGAGAGAAAAAGTTTACACCTTTCTCTCGTGGACTCTCCGACGACTTGTAAAAACGATGCTCGTGAATCTTGCTAGTTACGATCTAACACAATGTACCCCGTTGTTTTGAGCCGCAATACAAGTTTTCGCGCAGTTCTGAGAGAAAAAGTCTACACCTTTCTCTCGTCTACTCCTCGAAGACTTGTAAAATCGATGCTCGTGAATCTTGCTAGTTTCGATCTAAAACGATGTATCCCGTTGTTTTGAGCCGGAATAAAAGTTTTCGCGCAGTTCTGAGAGAAAAAGTTTACACCTTTCTCTCGTCTACTATTCGACGACTTGTAAAATCGATGCTCGTGAATATTGCTAGTTTCGATCTAAAACGATGTATTCCGTTGTTTTAGGCCGGAATACAAGTTTTCGCGCAGTTCTGAGAGAAAAAGTTTACACCTTTCTCTCGTCTACTCTTCGACGACTTGTAAAACCCATGCTCGTGAATCTTGCTAGTTTCGACCTATAACGATGTATCCCGTTGTTTTGAGCCGGAATACAAGTTTTCGCGCAGTTCTGAGAGAAAACGTTTACACCTTTTTCTCGTCTACTCTTCGAAGACTTGTAAAATCGATGCCCGTGAATCTTGCTAGTTTCGATTTAAAACGATGTATCTCGTTGTTTTGAGCCGTAATACAAGTTTTCGCGCAGTTCTGAGAGAAAAAGTTTACACCTTTCTCTCGTCTACTCTTCGAAGACTTGTAAAATCAATGCTCGTGAATCTTGCTAGTTTCGATCTAAAACGATGTATCCCGTTTTTTTTTGAGCCGGAATACAAGTTTTGGCGCAGTTCTGAGAGAAAAAGTTTACACCTTTCTCTCGTCTACTCTTCGACGACTTGTAAAATCAATGCTCGTATATCTTGCTAGTTTCGATCTACAACGATGTGTCCCGTTGTTTTGAGCTGGAATAGAAGTTTTCGCGCAGTTCTGAGAGAAAAAGTTTACACCTTTCTCTCGTGTACTCATTGACGACTTGTAAAATCGATGCCCGTGAATCTTGCTAGTTACGATCTAAAACGATGTATCCCGTTGTTTTGAGCCGGAATACAAGTTTTCGCGCAGTTCTGAGAGAAAAAGTTTACACCTTTCTCTCGTCTACTCTTCGACGACTTGTAAAACCCATGCTCGTGAATCTTGCTAGTTTCGACCTATAACGATGTATCCCGTTGTTTTGAGCCGGAATACAAGTTTTCGCGCAGTTCTGAGAGAAAAAGTTTACACCTTTTTCTCGTCTACTCTTCGAAGACTTGTAAAATCGATGCCCGTGAATCTTGCTAGTTTCGATTTAAAACGATGTATCTCGTTGTTTTGAGCCGTAATACAAGTTTTCGCGCAGTTCTGAGAGAAAAAGTTTACACCTTTCTCTCGTCTACTCTTCGAAGACTTGTAAAATCAATGCTCGTGAATCTTGCTAGTTTCGATCTAAAACGATGTATCCCGTTTTTTTTTGAGCCGGAATACAAGTTTTGGCGCAGTTCTGAGAGAAAAAGTTTACACCTTTCTCTCGTCTACTCTTCGACGACTTGTAAAATCAATGCTCGTATATCTTGCTAGTTTCGATCTACAACGATGTGTCCCGTTGTTTTGAGCTGGAATAGAAGTTTTCGCGCAGTTCTGAGAGAAAAAGTTTACACCTTTCTCTCGTGTACTCATTGACGACTTGTAAAATCGATGCCCGTGAATCTTGCTAGTTACGATCTAAAACGATGTATCCCGTTGTTTTGAGCCGGAATACAAGTTTTCGCGCAGTTCTGAGAGAAAAAGTTTACACCTTTCTCTCGTCTACTCTTCGACGACCTGTAAAATCGATGCTCGTGAATCTTGCTAGTTTCTATCTACAACGATGTTTCCCGTTGTTTTGAGCTGGAATAGAAGTTTTCGCGCAGTTCTGAGAGAAAAAGTTTACGCCTTTCTCTCGTCTACTCTTCGAGGACTTGCAAAATCGATGCTCGTGAATCTTGCTAGTTTCGTTCTAAAACGATGTATCCCGTTGTTTTGAGCCGGAATACAAGTTTTCGCGCAGTTCTGAGAGAAAAAGTTTACACCTTTCTCTCGTCTACTCTTCGAAGACTTGTAAAATCGATGCCCGTGAATCTTGCTAGTTTCGATCTAAAACGATGTATCTCGTTGTTTTGAGCCGCAATGCAAGTTTTCGCGCAGTTCTGAGAGAAAAAGTTTACACCTTTCTCTCCTCTACTCTTCGAAGACTTGTAAAATCGATGCTCGTGAATCTTGCTAGTTTTGATCTAAAACGATGTATCCCGTTTTTTTTGAGCCGGAATACAAGTTTTGGCGCAGTTCTGAGAGAAAAAGTTTACGCCTTTCTCTCGTCTACTCTTCGAGGACTTGCAAAATCGATGCTCGTGAATCTTGCTAGCTTCGATCTAAAACGATGTATCCCGTTGTTTTGAGCCGGAATAAAAGTTTTCGCGCAGTTCTGAGAGAAAAAGTTTACACCTTTCTCTCGTCTACTATTCGACGACTTGTAATATCGATGCTCGTGAATCTTGCTAGTTTCGACCTATAACGATGTATCCCGTTGTTTTGAGCCGGAATACAAGTTTTCGCGCAGTTCTGAGAGAAAAAGTTTACACCTTTTTCTCGTCTACTCTTCGAAGACTTGTAAAATCGATGCCCGTGAATCTTGCTAGTTTCGATTTAAAACGATGTATCTCGTTGTTTTGATCCGTAATACAAGTTTTCGCGCAGTTCTGAGAGAAAAAGTTTACACCTTTCTCTCGTCTACACTTCGAAGACTTGTAAAATCAATGCTCGTGAATCTTGCTAGTTTCGATCTAAAACGATGTATCCCGTTTTTTTTGAGCCGGAATACAAGTTTTGGCGCAGTTCTGAGAGAAAAAGTTTACACCTTTCTCTCGTCTACTCTTCGACGACTTGTAAAATCAATGCTCGTATATCTTGCTAGTTTCGATCTACAACGATGTGTCCCGTTGTTTTGAGCTGGAATAGAAGTTTTCGCGCAGTTCTGAGAGAAAAAGTTTACACCTTTCTCTCGTGTACTCATTGACGACTTGTAAAATCGATGCCCGTGAATCTTGCTAGTTACGATCTAAAACGATGTATCCCGTTGTTTTGAGCCGGAATACAAGTTTTCGCGCAGTTCTGAGAGAAAAAGTTTACACCTTTCTCTCGTCTACTCTTCGACGACCTGTAAAATCGATGCTCGTGAATCTTGCTAGTTTCTATCTACAACGATGTTTCCCGTTGTTTTGAGTTGGAATAGAAGTTTTCGCGCAGTTCTGAGAGAAAAAGTTTACGCCTTTTTCTCGTCTACTCTTCGAGGACTTGCAAAATCGATGCTCGTGAATCTTGCTAGTTTCGTTCTAAAACGATGTATCCCGTTGTTTTGAGCCGGAATACAAGTTTTCGCGCAGTTTTGAGAGAAAAAGTTTACACCTTTCTCTCGTCTACTCTTCGAAGACTTGTAAAATCGATGCTCGTGAATCTTGCTAGTTTCGATCTAAAACGATTAATCCCGTTGTTTTGAGCCGGAATGGAAGTTTTCGCGCAGTTCTGAGAGAAAAAGTTTACACCTTTCTCTCGTCTACTCTTCGACGACTTGTAAAATCGATGCTCGTGAGTCTTGCTAGTTTCGATCTAAAACGATGTATCCCGTTGTTTTGAGACGGAATACAACTTTTCGTGCAGTTCCGAGAGAAAAAGTTTACACCTTTCTCTCGTGAACTCTCCGACGACTTGTAAAAACGATGCTCGTGAATCTTGCTAGTTACGATCTAACACAATGTACCCCGTTGTTTTGAGCCGCAATACAAGTTTTCACGCAGTTCTGAGAGAAAAAGTCTACACCTTTCTCTCGTCTACTCCTCGAAGACTTGTAAAATCGATGCTCGTGAATCTTGCTAGTTTCGATCTAAAACGATGTATCCCGTTGTTTTGAGCCGGAATAAAAGTTTTCGCGCAGTTCTGAGAGAAAAAGTTTACACCTTTCTCTCGTCTACTATTCGACGACTTGTAAAATCGATGCTCGTGAATATTGCTAGTTTCGATCTAAAACGATGTATTCCGTTGTTTTAGGCCGGAATACAAGTTTTCGCGCAGTTCTGAGAGAAAAAGTTTACACCTTTCTCTCGTCTACTCTTCGACGACTTGTAAAACCCATGCTCGTGAATCTTGCTAGTTTCGACCTATAACGATGTATCCCGTTGTTTTGAGCCGGAATACAAGTTTTCGCGCAGTTCTGAGAGAAAAAGTTTACACCTTTTTCCCGTCTACTCTTCGAAGACTTGTAAAATCGATGCCCGTGAATCTTGCTAGTTTCGATCTAAAACGATGTATCTCGTTGTTTTGAGCCGTAATACAAGTTTTTGCGCAGTTCTGAGAGAAAAAGTTTACACCTTTCTCTCGTCTACTCTTCGAAGACTTGTAAAATCGATGCTCGTGAATCTTGCTAGTTTCGATCTAAAACGATGTATCCCGTTTTTTTTGAGCCGCAGTACAAGTTTTCGCGCAGTTCTGAGAGAAAAAGTTTACACCTTTCTCTCGTTGACTCTCTGACGACTTGTAAAATCGATGCCCGTGAATCTTGCTAGTTACGATCTAAAACGATGTACCCCGTTGTTTTGAGCCGGAATACAAGTTTTCGTGCAGTTCTGAGAGAAAAAGTTTGCACCTTTCTCTTGTCTTCTCTTCGACGACTGGTAAACTCGATGCTCGTGAATCTTGCTAGTTTCGATCTAAAACGATGTATCCCGTTGTTTTGAGACGGAATACAAGTTTTCGTGCAGTTCTGAGAGAAAAAGTTTACACCTTTCTCTCGTCTACTCTTCGACGACTTGTAAAATCGTTGCTCGTGAATCTTGCTAGTTTCGATCTAAAACGATGTATTCCGTTGTTTTGAGCCGGAGTACAAGTTTTCGTGCAGTTCTGAGAGAAAAAGTTTACAACTTTCTCTCGTCTACTCTTCGACGACTTGTAAAATCGACGCTCGTGAATCTTGCTAGTTTCGATCTAAAACGATGTATTCCGTTGTTTTAGGCCGGAATGCAAGTTTTCGCGCAGTTCTGAGAGAAAAAGTTTACACCTTTCTCTCGTCTACTCTTCGAAGACTTGTAAAATCGATGCCCGTGAATCTTGCTAGTTTCGATCTAAAACGATGTATCTCGTTGTTTTGAGCCGCAATGCAAGTTTTCGCGCAGTTCTGAGAGAAAAAGTTTACACCTTTCTCTCCTCTACTCTTCGAAGACTTGTAAAATCGATGCTCGTGAATCTTGCTAGTTTTGATCTAAAACGATGTATCCCGTTTTTTTTGAGCCGGAATACAAGTTTTGGCGCAGTTCTGAGAGAAAAAGTTTACGCCTTTCTCTCGTCTACTCTTCGAGGACTTGCAAAATCGATGCTCGTGAATCTTGCTAGCTTCGATCTAAAACGATGTATCCCGTTGTTTTGAGCCGGAATAAAAGTTTTCGCGCAGTTCTGAGAGAAAAAGTTTACACCTTTCTCTCGTCTACTATTCGACGACTTGTAATATCGATGCTCGTGAATCTTGCTAGTTTCGACCTATAACGATGTATCCCGTTGTTTTGAGCCGGAATACAAGTTTTCGCGCAGTTCTGAGAGAAAAAGTTTACACCTTTCTCTCGTGTACTCATTGACGACTTGTAAAATCGATGCCCGTGAATCTTGCTAGTTACGATCTAAAACGATGTATCCCGTTGTTTTGAGCCGGAATACAAGTTTTCGCGCAGTTCTGAGAGAAAAAGTTTACACCTTTCTCTCGTCTACTCTTCGACGACCTGTAAAATCGATGCTCGTGAATCTTGCTAGTTTCTATCTACAACGATGTTTCCCGTTGTTTTGAGCTGGAATAGAAGTTTTCGCGCAGTTCTGAGAGAAAAAGTTTACGCCTTTTTCTCGTCTACTCTTCGAGGACTTGCAAAATCGATGCTCGTGAATCTTGCTAGTTTCGTTCTAAAACGATGTATCCCGTTGTTTTGAGCCGGAATACAAGTTTTCGCGCAGTTCTGAGAGAAAAAGTTTACACCTTTCTCTCGTCTACTCTTCGAAGACTTGTAAAATCGATGCTCGTGAATCTTGCTAGTTTCGATCTAAAACGATGTATCCCGTTGTTTTGAGACGGAATACAAGTTTTCGTGCAGTTCCGAGAGAAAAAGTTTACACCTTTCTCTCGTGGACTCTCCGACGACTTGTAAAAACGATGCTCGTGAATCTTGCTAGTTACAATCTAACACAATGTACCCCGTTGTTTTGAGCCGCAATACAAGTTTTCGCGCAGTTCTGAGAGAAAAAGTCTACACCTTTCTCTCGTCTACTCCTCGAAGACTTGTAAAATCGATGTTCGTGAATCTTGCTAGTTTCGATCTAAAACGATGTATCCCGTTGTTTTGAGCCGGAATAAAAGTTTTCGCGCAGTTCTGAGAGAAAAAGTTTACACCTTTCTCTCGTCTACTATTCGACGACTTGTAATATCGATGCTCGTGAATCTTGCTAGTTTCGACCTATAACGATGTATCCCGTTGTTTTGAGCCGGAATACAAGTTTTCGCGCAGTTCTGAGAGAAAAAGTTTACACCTTTTTCTCGTCTACTCTTCGAAGACTTGTAAAATCGATGCCCGTGAATCTTGCTAGTTTCGATTTAAAACGATGTATCTCGTTGTTTTGATCCGTAATACAAGTTTTCGCGCAGTTCTGAGAGAAAAAGTTTACACCTTTCTCTCGTCTACACTTCGAAGACTTGTAAAATCAATGCTCGTGAATCTTGCTAGTTTCGATCTAAAACGATGTATCCCGTTTTTTTTGAGCCGGAATACAAGTTTTGGCGCAGTTCTGAGAGAAAAAGTTTACACCTTTCTCTCGTCTACTCTTCGACGACTTGTAAAATCAATGCTCGTATATCTTGCTAGTTTCGATCTACAACGATGTGTCCCGTTGTTTTGAGCTGGAATAGAAGTTTTCGCGCAGTTCTGAGAGAAAAAGTTTACACCTTTCTCTCGTGTACTCATTGACGACTTGTAAAATCGATGCCCGTGAATCTTGCTAGTTACGATCTAAAACGATGTATCCCGTTGTTTTGAGCCGGAATACAAGTTTTCGCGCAGTTCTGAGAGAAAAAGTTTACACCTTTCTCTCGTCTACTCTTCGACGACCTGTAAAATCGATGCTCGTGAATCTTGCTAGTTTCTATCTACAACGATGTTTCCCGTTGTTTTGAGTTGGAATAGAAGTTTTCGCGCAGTTCTGAGAGAAAAAGTTTACGCCTTTTTCTCGTCTACTCTTCGAGGACTTGCAAAATCGATGCTCGTGAATCTTGCTAGTTTCGTTCTAAAACGATGTATCCCGTTGTTTTGAGCCGGAATACAAGTTTTCGCGCAGTTTTGAGAGAAAAAGTTTACACCTTTCTCTCGTCTACTCTTCGAAGACTTGTAAAATCGATGCTCGTGAATCTTGCTAGTTTCGATCTAAAACGATTAATCCCGTTGTTTTGAGCCGGAATGGAAGTTTTCGCGCAGTTCTGAGAGAAAAAGTTTACACCTTTCTCTCGTCTACTCTTCGACGACTTGTAAAATCGATGCTCGTGAGTCTTGCTAGTTTCGATCTAAAACGATGTATCCCGTTGTTTTGAGACGGAATACAACTTTTCGTGCAGTTCCGAGAGAAAAAGTTTACACCTTTCTCTCGTGGACTCTCCGACGACTTGTAAAAACGATGCTCGTGAATCTTGCTAGTTACGATCTAACACAATGTACCCCGTTGTTTTGAGCCGCAATACAAGTTTTCACGCAGTTCTGAGAGAAAAAGTCTACACCTTTCTCTCGTCTACTCCTCGAAGACTTGTAAAATCGATGCTCGTGAATCTTGCTAGTTTCGATCTAAAACGATGTATCCCGTTGTTTTGAGCCGGAATAAAAGTTTTCGCGCAGTTCTGAGAGAAAAAGTTTACACCTTTCTCTCGTCTACTATTCGACGACTTGTAAAATCGATGCTCGTGAATATTGCTAGTTTCGATCTAAAACGATGTATTCCGTTGTTTTAGGCCGGAATACAAGTTTTCGCGCAGTTCTGAGAGAAAAAGTTTACACCTTTCTCTCGTCTACTCTTCGACGACTTGTAAAACCCATGCTCGTGAATCTTGCTAGTTTCGACCTATAACGATGTATCCCGTTGTTTTGAGCCGGAATACAAGTTTTCGCGCAGTTCTGAGAGAAAAAGTTTACACCTTTTTCCCGTCTACTCTTCGAAGACTTGTAAAATCGATGCCCGTGAATCTTGCTAGTTTCGATCTAAAACGATGTATCTCGTTGTTTTGAGCCGTAATACAAGTTTTTGCGCAGTTCTGAGAGAAAAAGTTTACACCTTTCTCTCGTCTACTCTTCGAAGACTTGTAAAATCGATGCTCGTGAATCTTGCTAGTTTCGATCTAAAACGATGTATCCCGTTTTTTTTGAGCCGCAGTACAAGTTTTCGCGCAGTTCTGAGAGAAAAAGTTTACACCTTTCTCTCGTTGACTCTCTGACGACTTGTAAAATCGATGCCCGTGAATCTTGCTAGTTACGATCTAAAACGATGTACCCCGTTGTTTTGAGCCGGAATACAAGTTTTCGTGCAGTTCTGAGAGAAAAAGTTTGCACCTTTCTCTTGTCTTCTCTTCGACGACTGGTAAACTCGATGCTCGTGA
Source organism: Amblyomma americanum (assembly GCF_052857255.1). NCBI lineage: Eukaryota > Metazoa > Arthropoda > Arachnida > Ixodida > Ixodidae > Amblyomma > Amblyomma americanum. The sequence continues at coordinate 1,604,957 of NW_027526493.1, forward strand.
ATCTTGCTAGTTTCGATCTAAAACGATGTATCCCGTTGTTTTGAGACGGAATACAAGTTTTCGTGCAGTTCTGAGAGAAAAAGTTTACACCTTTCTCTCGTCTACTCTTCGACGACTTGTAAAATCGTTGCTCGTGAATCTTGCTAGTTTCGATCTAAAACGATGTATTCCGTTGTTTTGAGCCGGAGTACAAGTTTTCGTGCAGTTCTGAGAGAAAAAGTTTACAACTTTCTCTCGTCTACTCTTCGACGACTTGTAAAATCGACGCTCGTGAATCTTGCTAGTTTCGATCTAAAACGATGTATTCCGTTGTTTTAGGCCGGAATGCAAGTTTTCGCGCAGTTCTGAGAGAAAAAGTTTACACCTTTCTCTCGTCTACTCTTCGAAGACTTGTAAAATCGATGCCCGTGAATCTTGCTAGTTTCGATCTAAAACGATGTATCTCGTTGTTTTGAGCCGCAATGCAAGTTTTCGCGCAGTTCTGAGAGAAAAAGTTTACACCTTTCTCTCCTCTACTCTTCGAAGACTTGTAAAATCGATGCTCGTGAATCTTGCTAGTTTTGATCTAAAACGATGTATCCCGTTTTTTTTGAGCCGGAATACAAGTTTTGGCGCAGTTCTGAGAGAAAAAGTTTACGCCTTTCTCTCGTCTACTCTTCGAGGACTTGCAAAATCGATGCTCGTGAATCTTGCTAGCTTCGATCTAAAACGATGTATCCCGTTGTTTTGAGCCGGAATAAAAGTTTTCGCGCAGTTCTGAGAGAAAAAGTTTACACCTTTCTCTCGTCTACTATTCGACGACTTGTAATATCGATGCTCGTGAATCTTGCTAGTTTCGACCTATAACGATGTATCCCGTTGTTTTGAGCCGGAATACAAGTTTTCGCGCAGTTCTGAGAGAAAAAGTTTACACCTTTCTCTCGTGTACTCATTGACGACTTGTAAAATCGATGCCCGTGAATCTTGCTAGTTACGATCTAAAACGATGTATCCCGTTGTTTTGAGCCGGAATACAAGTTTTCGCGCAGTTCTGAGAGAAAAAGTTTACACCTTTCTCTCGTCTACTCTTCGACGACCTGTAAAATCGATGCTCGTGAATCTTGCTAGTTTCTATCTACAACGATGTTTCCCGTTGTTTTGAGCTGGAATAGAAGTTTTCGCGCAGTTCTGAGAGAAAAAGTTTACGCCTTTTTCTCGTCTACTCTTCGAGGACTTGCAAAATCGATGCTCGTGAATCTTGCTAGTTTCGTTCTAAAACGATGTATCCCGTTGTTTTGAGCCGGAATACAAGTTTTCGCGCAGTTCTGAGAGAAAAAGTTTACACCTTTCTCTCGTCTACTCTTCGAAGACTTGTAAAATCGATGCTCGTGAATCTTGCTAGTTTCGATCTAAAACGATGTATCCCGTTGTTTTGAGACGGAATACAAGTTTTCGTGCAGTTCCGAGAGAAAAAGTTTACACCTTTCTCTCGTGGACTCTCCGACGACTTGTAAAAACGATGCTCGTGAATCTTGCTAGTTACAATCTAACACAATGTACCCCGTTGTTTTGAGCCGCAATACAAGTTTTCGCGCAGTTCTGAGAGAAAAAGTCTACACCTTTCTCTCGTCTACTCCTCGAAGACTTGTAAAATCGATGTTCGTGAATCTTGCTAGTTTCGATCTAAAACGATGTATCCCGTTGTTTTGAGCCGGAATAAAAGTTTTCGCGCAGTTCTGAGAGAAAAAGTTTACACCTTTCTCTCGTCTACTATTCGACGACTTGTAAAATCGATGCTCGTGAATATTGCTAGTTTCGATCTAAAACGATGTATTCCGTTGTTTTAGGCCGGAATACAAGTTTTCGCGCAGTTCTGAGAGAAAAAGTTTACACCTTTCTCTCGTCTACTCTTCGACGACTTGTAAAACCCATGCTCGTGAATCTTGCTAGTTTCGACCTATAACGATGTATCCCGTTGTTTTGAGCCGGAATACAAGTTTTCGCGCAGTTCTGAGAGAAAAAGTTTACACCTTTTTCTCGTCTACTCTTCGAAGACTTGTAAAATCGATGCCCGTGAATCTTGCTAGTTTCGATTTAAAACGATGTATCTCGTTGTTTTCAGCCGTAATACAAGTTTTCGCGCAGTTCTGAGAGAAAAAGTTTACACCTTTCTCTCGTCTACTCTTCGAAGACTTGTAAAATCAATGCTCGTGAATCTTGCTAGTTTCGATCTAAAACGATGTATCCCGTTTTTTTTTTGAGCCGGAATACAAGTTTTGGCGCAGTTCTGAGAGAAAAAGTTTACACCTTTCTCTCGTCTACTCTTCGACGACTTGTAAAATCAATGCTCGTATATCTTGCTAGTTTCGATCTACAACGATGTGTCCCGTTGTTTTGAGCTGGAATAGAAGTTTTCGCGCAGTTCTGAGAGAAAAAGTTTACACCTTTCTCTCGTGTACTCATTGACGACTTGTAAAATCGATGCCCGTGAATCTTGCTAGTTACGATCTAAAACGATGTATCCCGTTGTTTTGAGCCGGAATACAAGTTTTCGCGCAGTTCTGAGAGAAAAAGTTTACACCTTTCTCTCGTCTACTCTTCGACGACCTGTAAAATCGATGCTCGTGAATCTTGCTAGTTTCTATCTACAACGATGTTTCCCGTTGTTTTGAGCTGGAATAGAAGTTTTCGCGCAGTTCTGAGAGAAAAAGTTTACGCCTTTTTCTCGTCTACTCTTCGAGGACTTGCAAAATCGATGCTCGTGAATCTTGCTAGTTTCGTTCTAAAACGATGTATCCCGTTGTTTTGAGCCGGAATACAAGTTTTCGCGCAGTTCTGAGAGAAAAAGTTTACACCTTTCTCTCGTCTACTCTTCGAAGACTTGTAAAATCGATGCCCGTGAATCTTGCTAGTTTCGATCTAAAACGATGTATCTCGTTGTTTTGAGCCGTAATACAAGTTTTTGCGCAGTTCTGAGAGAAAAAGTTTACACCTTTCTCTCGTCTACTCTTCGAAGACTTGTAAAATCGATGCTCGTGAATCTTGCTAGTTTCGATCTAAAACAATGTATCCCGTTTTTTTTGAGCCGCAATACAAGTTTTCGCGCAGTTCTGAGAGAAAAAGTTTACACCTTTCTCTCGTCTACTATTCGACGACTTGTAAAATCGATGCTCGTGAATATTGCTAGTTTCGACCTAAAACGATGTATCCCGTTGTTTTGAGCCGGAATACAATTTTTCGCGCAGTTCTGAGAGAAAAAGTTTACACCTTTCTCTCGTGGACTCTCTGACGACTTGTAAAATCGATGCCCGTGAATCTTGCTAGTTTCGATCTAAAACGATGTATCCCGTTGTTTTGAGCCGGAATAAAAGTTTTCGCGCAGTTCTGAGAGAAAAAGTTTACACCTTTCTCTCGTCTACTATTCGACGACTTGTAAAATCGATGCTCGTGAATATTGCTAGTTTCGATCTAAAACGATGTATTCCGTTGTTTTAGGCCGGAATACAAGTTTTCGCGCAGTTCTGAGAGAAAAAGTTTACACCTTTCTCTCGTCTACTCTTCGACGACTTGTAAAACCCATGCTCGTGAATCTTGCTAGTTTCGACCTATAACGATGTATCCCGTTGTTTTGAGCCGGAATACAAGTTTTCGCGCAGTTCTGAGAGAAAAAGTTTACACCTTTTTCTCGTCTACTCTTCGAAGACTTGTAAAATCGATGCCCGTGAATCTTGCTAGTTTCGATTTAAAACGATGTATCTCGTTGTTTTGAGCCGTAATACAAGTTTTCGCGCAGTTCTGAGAGAAAAAGTTTACACCTTTCTCTCGTCTACTCTTCGAAGACTTGTAAAATCAATGCTCGTGAATCTTGCTAGTTTCGATCTAAAACGATGTATCCCGTTTTTGTTTGAGCCGGAATACAAGTTTTGGCGCAGTTCTGAGAGAAAAAGTTTACACCTTTCTCTCGTCTACTCTTCGACGACTTGTAAAATCAATGCTCGTATATCTTGCTAGTTTCGATCTACAACGATGTGTCCCGTTGTTTTGAGCTGGAATAGAAGTTTTCGCGCAGTTCTGAGAGAAAAAGTTTACACCTTTCTCTCGTGTACTCATTGACGACTTGTAAAATCGATGCCCGTGAATCTTGCTAGTTACGATCTAAAACGATGTATCCCGTTGTTTTGAGCCGGAATACAAGTTTTCGCGCAGTTCTGAGAGAAAAAGTTTACACCTTTCTCTCGTCTACTCTTCGACGACCTGTAAAATCGATGCTCGTGAATCTTGCTAGTTTCTATCTACAACGATGTTTCCCGTTGTTTTGAGCTGGAATAGAAGTTTTCGCGCAGTTCTGAGAGAAAAAGTTTACGCCTTTTTCTCGTCTACTCTTCGAGGACTTGCAAAATCGATGCTCGTGAATCTTGCTAGTTTCGTTCTAAAACGATGTATCCCGTTGTTTTGAGCCGGAATACAAGTTTTCGCGCAGTTCTGAGAGAAAAAGTTTACACCTTTCTCTCGTCTACTCTTCGAAGACTTGTAAAATCGATGCCCGTGAATCTTGCTAGTTTCGATCTAAAACGATGTATCTCGTTGTTTTGAGCCGTAATACAAGTTTTTGCGCAGTTCTGAGAGAAAAAGTTTACACCTTTCTCTCGTCTACTCTTCGAAGACTTGTAAAATCGATGCTCGTGAATCTTACTAGTTTCGATCTAAAACGATGTATCCCGTTTTTTTTGAGCCGCAATACAAGTTTTCGCGCAGTTCTGAGAGAAAAAGTTTACACCTTTCTCTCGTCTACTCTTCGACGACTTGTAAAATCGTTGCTCGTGAATCTTGCTAGTTTCGATCTAAAACGATGTATTCCGTTGTTTTGAGCCGGAATACAAGTTTTCGTGCAGTTCTGAGAGAAAAAGTTTACAACTTTCTCTCGTCTACTCTTCGACGACTTGTAAAATCGACGCTCGTGAATCTTGCTAGTTTCGATCTAAAACGATGTATTCCGTTGTTTTAGGCCGGAATGCAAGTTTTCGCGCAGTTCTGAGAGAAAAAGTTTACACCTTTCTCTCGTCTACTCTTCGAAGACTTGTAAAATCGATGCCCGTGAATCTTGCTAGTTTCGATCTAAAACGATGTATCTCGTTGTTTTGAGCCGCAATGCAAGTTTTCGCGCAGTTCTGAGAGAAAAAGTTTACACCTTTCTCTCCTCTACTCTTCGAAGACTTGTAAAATCGATGCTCGTGAATCTTGCTAGTTTTGATCTAAAACGATGTATCCCGTTTTTTTTGAGCCGGAATACAAGTTTTGGCGCAGTTCTGAGAGAAAAAGTTTACGCCTTTCTCTCGTCTACTCTTCGAGGACTTGCAAAATCGATGCTCGTGAATCTTGCTAGCTTCGATCTAAAACGATGTATCCCGTTGTTTTGAGCCGGAATAAAAGTTTTCGCGCAGTTCTGAGAGAAAAAGTTTACACCTTTCTCTCGTCTACTATTCGACGACTTGTAATATCGATGCTCGTGAATATTGCTAGTTTCGACATAAAACGATGTATCCCGTTGTTTTGAGCCGGAATACAAGTTTTCGCGCAGTTCCGAGAGAAAAAGTTTACACCTTTCTCTCGTGGACTCTCCGACGACTTGTAAAATCGATGCTCGTGAATCTTGCTAGTTGCGATCTAACACAATGTACCCCGTTGTTTTGAGCCGCAATACAAGTTTTCGCGCAGTTCTGAGAGAAAAAGTTTACAATTTTCTCTCGTCTACTCTTCGACGACTTGTAAAATCGTTGCTCGTGAATCTTGCTAGTTTCGATCTAAAACGATGTATTCCGTTGTTTTGAGCCGGAATACAAGTTTTCACGCAGTTCTGAGAGAAAAAGTTTACAACTTTCTCTCGTCTACTCTTCGACGACTTGTAAAATCGATGCTCGTGAATCTTGCTAGTTTCGATCTAAAACGATGTATTCCGTTGTTTTAGGCCGGAATGCAAGTTTTCGCGCAGTTCTGAGAGAAAAAGTTTACACCTTTCTCTCGTCTACTCTTCGAAGACTTGTAAAATCGATGCTCGTGAATCTTGCTAGTTTCGATCTAAAACGATGTATTCCGTTGTTTTAGGCCGGAATACAAGTTTTCGCGCAGTTCTGAGAGAAAAAGTTTACACCTTTCTCTCGTCTACTCTTCGAAGACTTGTAAAATCGATGCCCGTGAATCTTGCTAGTTTCGATCTAAAACGATGTATTTTGTTGTTTTGAGCCGCAATACAAGTTTTCGCGCAGTTCTGAGAGAAAAAGTTTACACCTTTCACTCCTCTACTCTTCGAAGACTTGTAAAATCGATGCTCGTGAATCTTGCTAGTTTCGATCTAAAACGATGTATTCCGTTGTTTTAGGCCGGAATACAAGTTTTCGCGCAGTTCTGAGAGAAAAAGTTTACACCTTTCTCTCGTCTACTCTTCGACGACTTGTAAAATCGATGCTCGTGAATCTTGCTAGTTTCGATCTAAAACGATGTATTCCGTTGTTTTAGGCCGGAATACAAGTTTTCGCGCAGTTCTGAGAGAAAAAGTTTACACCTTTCTCTCGTCTACTCTTCGAAGACTTGTAAAATCGATGCCCGTGAATCTTGCTAGTTTCGATCTAAAACGATGTATTTTGTTGTTTTGAGCCGCAATACAAGTTTTCGCGCAGTTCTGAGAGAAAAAGTTTACACCTTTCACTCCTCTACTCTTCGAAGACTTGTAAAATCGATGCTCGTGAATCTTGCTAGTTTCGATCTAAAACGATGTATTCCGTTGTTTTAGGCCGGAATACAAGTTTTCGCGCAGTTCTGAGAGAAAAAGTTTACACCTTTCTCTCGTCTACTCTTCGACGACTTGTAAAATCGATGCTCGTGAATCTTGCTAGTTTCGATCTAAAACGATGTATTCCGTTGTTTTAGGCCGGAATACAAGTTTTCGCGCAGTTCTGAGAGAAAAAGTTTACACCTTTCTCTCGTCTACTCTTCGAAGACTTGTAAAATCGATGCCCGTGAATCTTGCTAGTTTCGATCTAAAACGATGTATTTTGTTGTTTTGAGCCGCAATACAAGTTTTCGCGCAGTTCTGAGAGAAAAAGTTTACACCTTTCACTCCTCTACTCTTCGAAGACTTGTAAAATCGATGCTCGTGAATCTTGCTAGTTTCGATCTAAAACGATGTATCTCGTTGTTTTGAGCCGTAATACAAGTTTTCGCGCAGTTCTGAGAGAAAAAGTTTACACCTTTCTCTCGTCTACTCTTCGAAGACTTGTAAAATCAATGCTCGTGAATCTTGCTAGTTTCGATCTAAAACGATGTATCCCGTTTTTTGTAGCCGGAATACAAGTTTTGGCGCAGTTCTGAGAGAAAAAGTTTACACCTTTCTCTCGTCTACTCTTCGACGACTTGTAAAATCAATGCTCGTATATCTTGCTAGTTTCGATCTACAACGATGTGTCCCGTTGTTTTGAGCTGGAATAGAAGTTTTCGCGCAGTTCTGAGAGAAAAAGTTTACACCTTTCTCTCGTGTACTCATTGACGACTTGTAAAATCGATGCCCGTGAATCTTGCTAGTTACGATCTAAAACGATGTATCCCGTCGTTTTGAGCCGGAATACAAGTTTTCGCGCAGTTCTGAGAGAAAAAGTTTACACCTTTCTCTCGTCTACTCTTCGACGACCTGTAAAATCGATGCTCGTGAATCTTGCTAGTTTCGATCTAAAACGATGTATTCCGTTGTTTTGAGCCAGAATACAAGTTTTCGCGCAGTTCTGAGAGAAAAAGTTTACACCTTTGTCTCGTCCACTGTTCGACGACTTGTAAAATCGATGCTCGTGAATCTTGCTAGCTTCGATCTAAAACGATGTATCCCGTTGTTTTGAGCCGGAATACAAGTTTTCGTGCAGTTCTGAGAGAAAAAGTTTACACCTTTCTCTTGTCTTCTCTTCGACGACTGGTAAAATCGATGCTCGTGAATCTTGCTAGTTTCGATCTAAAACGATGTATCCCGTTGTTTTGAGACGGAATACAAGTTTTCGTGCAGTTCTGAGAGAAAAAGTTTACACCTTTCTCTCGTCTACTCTTCGACGACTTGTAAAATCGTTGCTCGTGAATCTTGCTAGTTTCGATCTAAAACGATGTATTCCGTTGTTCTGAGCCGGAATACAAGTTTTCGTGCAGTTCTGAGAGAAAAAGTTTACAACTTTCTCTCGTCTACTCTTCGACGACTTGTAAAATCGACGCTCGTGAATCTTGCTAGTTTCGATCTAAAACGATGTATTCCGTTGTTTTAGGCCGGAATGCAAGTTTTCGCGCAGTTCTGAGAGAAAAAGTTTACACCTTTCTCTCGTCTACTCTTCGAAGACTTGTAAAATCGATGCCCGTGAATCTTGCTAGTTTCGACATAAAACGATGTATCCCGTTGTTTTGAGCCGGAATACAAGTTTTCGCGCAGTTCCGAGAGAAAAAGTTTACACCTTTCTCTCGTGGACTCTCCGACGACTTGTAAAATCGATGCTCCTGAATCTTGCTAGTTACGATCTAACACAATGTACCCCGTTGTTATGAGCCGCAATACAAGTTTTCGCGCAGTTCTGAGAGAAAAAGTTTACACCTTTCTCTCGTCTACTCTTCGACGACTTGTAAAATCGTTGCTCGTGAATCTTGCTAGTTTCGATCTAAAACGATGTATTCCGTTGTTTTGAGCCGGAATACAAGTTTTCGCGCAGTTCTGAGAGAAAAAGTTTACAACTTTCTCTCGTCTACTCTTCGACGACTTGTAAAATCGATGCTCGTGAATCTTGCTAGTTTCGATCTAAAACGATGTATTCCGTTGTTTTAGGCCGGAATGCAAGTATTCGCGCAGTTCTGAGAGAAAAAGTTTACACCTTTCTCTCGTCTACTCTTCGACGACCTGTAAAATCGATGCTCGTGAATCTTGCTAGTTTCGATCTAAAACGATGTATTCCGTTGTTTTGAGCCAGAATACAAGTTTTCGCGCAGTTCTGAGAGAAAAAGTTTACACCTTTGTCTCGTCCACTCTTCGACGACTTGTAAAATCGATGCTCGTGAATCTTGCTAGTTTCGACCTAAAACGATGTATCCCGTTGTTTTGAGCCGGAATACAAGTTTTCGCGCAGTTCTGAGAGAAAACGTTTACACCTTTCTCTCGTCTACTCTTCGAAGACTTGTTAAATCGATGCCCATGAATCTTGCTAGTTTCGATCTAAAACGATGTATCTCGTTGTTTTGAGCCGGAATACAAGTTTTCGCGCAGTTCTGAGAGAAAAAGTTTACACCTTTCTCTCGTCTACTCTTCGACGACTTGTAAAATCAATGCTCGTATATCTTGCTAGTTTCTATCTACAACGATGTTTCCCGTTGTTTTGAGCTGGAATAGAAGTTTTCGCGCAGTTCTGAGAGAAAAAGTTTACGCCTTTTTCTCGTCTACTCTTCGAGGACTTGCAAAATCGATGCTCGTGAATCTTGCTAGTTTCGTTCTAAAACGATGTATCTCGTTGTTGTGAGCCGGAGTACAAGTTTTCGCGCAGTTCTGAGAGAAAAAGTTTACACCTTTCTCTCGTCTACTCTTCGAAGACTTGTAAAATCGATGCCCGTGAATCTTGCTAGTTTCGATCTAAAACGATGTATCTCGTTGTTTTGAGCAGTAATACAAGTTTTTGCGCAGTTCTGAGAGAAAAAGTTTACACCTTTCTCTCCTCTACTCTTCGAAGACTTGTAAAATCGATGCTCGTGAATCTTGCTAGTTTTGATCTAAAACGATGTATCCCGTTTTTTTTGAGCCGGAATACAAGTTTTGGCGCAGTTCTGAGAGAAAAAGTTTACGCCTTTCTCTCGTCTACTCTTCGACGACTTGTAATATCGATGCTCGTGAATATTGCTAGTTTCGACATAAAACGATGTATCCCGTTGTTTTGAGCCGGAATACAAGTTTTCGCGCAGTTCCGAGAGAAAAAGTTTACACCTTTCTCTCGTGGACTCTCCGACGACTTGTAAAATCGATGCTCGTGAATCTTGCTAGTTACGATCTAACACAATGTACCCCGTTGTTTTGAGCCGCAATACAAGTTTTCGCGCAGTTCTGAGAGAAAAAGTCTACACCTTTCTCTCGTCTACTCCTCGAAGACTTGTAAAATCGATGCTCGTGAATCTTGCTAGTTTCGATTTAAAACGATGTATCCCGTTGTTTTGAGCCGGAATAAAAGTTTTCGCGCAGTTCTGAGAGAAAAAGTTTACACCTTTCTCTCGTCTACTATTCGACGACTTGTAAAATCGATGCTCGTGAATATTGCTAGTTTCGATCTAAAACGATGTATTCCGTTGTTTTAGGCCGGAATACAAGTTTTCGCGCAGTTCTGAGAGAAAAAGTTTACACCTTTCTCTCGTCTACTCTTCGACGACTTGTAAAACCCATGCTCGTGAATCTTGCTAGTTTCGACCTATAACGATGTATCCCGTTGTTTTGAGCCGGAATACAAGTTTTCGCGCAGTTCTGAGAGAAAAAGTTTACACCTTTTTCTCGTCTACTCTTCGAAGACTTGTAAAATCGATGCCCGTGAATCTTGCTAGTTTCGATTTAAAACGATGTATCTCGTTGTTTTGAGCCGTAATACAAGTTTTCGCGCAGTTCTGAGAGAAAAAGTTTACACCTTTCTCTCGTCTACTCTTCGAAGACTTGTAAAATCAATGCTCGTGAATCTTGCTAGTTTCGATCTAAAACGATGTATCCCGTTTTTTTTGAGCCGGAATACAAGTTTTGGCGCAGTTCTGAGAGAAAAAGTTTACACCTTTCTCTCGTCTAGTCTTCGACGACTTGTAAAATCAATGCTCGTATATCTTGCTAGTTTCGATCTACAACGATGTGTCCCGTTGTTTTGAGCTGGAATACAAGTTTTCGCGCAGTTCTGAGAGAAAAAGTTTACGCCTTTTTCTCGTCTACTCTTCGAGGACTTGCAAAATCGATGCTCGTGAATCTTGCTAGTTTCGTTCTAAAACGATGTATCCCGTTGTTTTGAGCCGGAATACAAGTTTTCGCGCAGTTCTGAGAGAAAAAGTTTACACCTTTCTCTCGTCTACTCTTCGAAGACTTGTAAAATCGATGCTCGTGAATCTTGCTAGTTTCGATCTAAAACGATTAATCCCGTTGTTTTGAGCCGGAATGCAAGTTTTCGCGCAGTTCTGAGAGAAAAAGTTTACACCTTTCTCTCGTCTACTCTTCGACGACTTGTAAAATCGATGCTCGTGAATCTTGCTAGTTTCGATCTAAAACGATGTATCCCGTTGTTTTGAGACGGAATACAAGTTTTCGTGCAGTTCCGAGAGAAAAAGTTTACACCTTTCTCTCGTGGACTCTCCGACGACTTGTAAAAACGATGCTCGTGAATCTTGCTAGTTACGATCTAACACAATGTACCCCGTTGTTTTGAGCCGCAATACAAGTTTTCGCGCAGTTCTGAGAGAAAAAGTCTACACCTTTCTCTCGTCTACTCCTCGAAGACTTGTAAAATCGATGCTCGTGAATCTTGCTAGTTTCGATCTAAAACGATGTATCCCGTTGTTTTGAGCCGGAATAAAAGTTTTCGCGCAGTTCTGAGAAAAAAGTTTACACCTTTCTCTCGTCTACTATTCGACGACTTGTAAAATCGATGCTCGTGAATATTGCTAGTTTCGATCTAAAACGATGTATTCCGTTGTTTTAGGCCGGAATACAAGTTTTCGCGCAGTTCTGAGAGAAAAAGTTTACACCTTACTCTCGTCTACTCTTCGACGACTTGTAAAACCCATGCTCGTGAATCTTGCTAGTTTCGACCTATAACGATGTATCCCGTTGTTTTGAGCCGGAATACAAGTTTTCGCGCAGTTCTGAGAGAAAAAGTTTACACCTTTTTCTCGTCTACTCTTCGACGACTTGTAAAATCGATGCTCGTGAATCTTGCTAGTTTCGATCTAAAACGATGTATCCCGTTGTTTTGAGCCGGAGTACAAGTTTTCGTGCCGTTCTGAGTGAAAAAGTTTACACCTTTCTCTCGTCTACTCTTCGACGACTTGTAAAATCGATGCTCGTGAATCTTGCTAGTTTCGATATAAAACGATGTATCCCGTTTTTTTGAGCCGGTATACAAGTTTTCGCGCAGTTCTGAGAAAAAAAGTTTACACTTTTCCCTCGTGTACTCATCGACGACTTGTAAAAGCGATGCTCGTGAATCTTGCTAGTTTCGATCTAAAACGATGTATCTCGTTGTTTTGAGCCGTAATACAAGTTTTCGCGCAATTCTGAGAGAAAACGTTTACACCTCTATCTCGTCTACTCTTCGAAGACTTGAAAAATCGATGCTCGTGAATCTTGCTAGTTTCGATCTAAAACGATGTATCACGTTGTTTTGCGTCGCAATACAAGTTTTCGCGCAGTTCTGAGAGAAAAAGTTTACACCTTTCTCTCGTCTACTATTCGACGACTTGTAAAATTGATGCTCGTGAATCATGCTAGTTTCGACCTAAAACGATGTATCCCGTTGTTTTGAGCCGGAATACAAGTTTTCGTGCAGTTCTGAGAGAAACAGTTTACACCTTTATCTCGTCTACTCTTCGAAGACTTGAAAAATCGATGCTCGTGAATCTTGCTAGTTTCGATCTAAAACGATGTATTCCGCTGTTTTGAGCCGGAATACAAGTTTTCGATCAGTTCTGAGAGAAAAAGTTTACACCTTTCTCTCGTCTACTATTCGACGACTTGTAAAATCGATGCTCGTGAATCATGCTAGTTTCGACCTAAAACGATGTATCCCGTTGTTTTGAGCCGGAATACAAGTTTTCGTGCAGTTCTGAGAGAAAAAGTTTACACCTTTCTCTCGTCTACTCTTCGACGACTTGTAAAATCGATGCTCGTGAATCTTGCTAGTTTCAATCTAAAACGATGCATTCCGTTGTTTTGAGCCGGAATTCAAGTTTTCGTGCAGTTCTGAGAGAAAAAATTTACACCTTTCTCTCGTTTACTCTTCGACGAGTTGTAAACTCGATGCTCGTGAATCTTGCTAGTTTCGATCTAAAACGATGTATCCCGTTGTTTTGAGCCGGAATACAAGTTTTCGCGAAGTTCTGAGAGAAAAAATTTACACCTTTCTCTCGTCTACTCTTCGACGACTTGTAAAATCGATGCTCGTGAATCTTGCTAGTTTCGATCTAAAACGATGTATCCCCTTTTTTTGAGCCGGTATACAAGTTTTCGCGCAGTTCTGAGAAAAAAAGTTTACACCTTTCCCTCGTGTACTCATCGACGATTTGTAAAAGCGATGCTCGTGAATCTTGCTAGTTTCGATCTAAAACGATGTATCCCATTGTTTTGAGCCGGAATACAAGTTTTCGTGCAGTTCTGAGAGAAAAAGTTTACACCTTTATCTCGTCTACTCTTCGAGGACTTGTAAAATCGATGCTCGTGAATCTTGCTAGTTTCGATCTAAAACGATGAATCCTGTTGTTTTGAGCCGGAATACAAGTTTTCGCACAGTTCTGAGAGAAAAAGTTTACACCTTTCTCTCGTCTACTCTTCGACGACTTGTAATATCGATGCTCGTGAATCTTGCTAGTTTCGATCTAAAACGATGTATTCCGTTGTTTTGAGCCGGAATACAAGTTTTCGCGCAGTTCTGAGAGAAAAAGTTTACACCTTTCTCTCGTCTACTCTTCGAAGACTTGTAAAATCGATGCCCGTGAATCTTGCTAGATTCGATCTAAAACGACGTATCTCGTTGTTTTGAGCCGTAATACAAGTTTTCGCGCAGTTCTGAGAGAAACAGTTTACACCTTTATCTCGTCTACTCTTCGAGGACTTGTAAAATCGATGCTCGTGAATCTTGCTAGTTTCGATCTAAAACGATGAATCCCTTTGTTTTGAGCCGGAATACAAGTTTTCGCGCAGTTCTGAGAGAAAAAGTTTACACTTTTCCCTCGTGTACTCATCGACGACTTGTAAAAGCGATGCTCGTGAATCTTGCTAGTTTCGATCTAAAACGATGTATCTCGTTGTTTTGAGCCGTAATACAAGTTTTCGCGCAATTCTGAGAGAAAAAGTTTACACCTCTATCTCGTCTACTCTTCGAAGACTTGTAAAATCAATGCTCGTGAATCTTGCTAGTTTCGATCTAAAACGATGTATCCCGTTTTTTTTGAGCCGGAATACAAGTTTTGGCGCAGTTCTGAGAGAAAAAGTTTACACCTTTCTCTCGTCTACTCTTCGACGACTTGTAAAATCAATGCTCGTATATCTTGCTAGTTTCGATCTACAACGATGTGTCTCGTTGTTTTGAGCTGGAATAGAAGTTTTCGCGCAGTTCTGAGAGAAAAAGTTTACACCTTTCTCTCGTGTACTCATTGACGACTTGTAAAATCGATGCCCGTGAATCTTGCTAGTTACGATCTAAAACGATGTATCCCGTTGTTTTGAGCCGGAATACAAGTTTTCGCGCAGTTCTGAGAGAAAAAGTTTACACCTTTCTCTCGTCTACTCTTCGACGACCTGTAAAATCGATGCTCGTGAATCTTGCTAGTTTCTATCTACAACGATGTTTCCCGTTGTTTTGAGCTGGAATAGAAGTTTTCGCGCAGTTCTGAGAGAAAAAGTTTACGCCTTTTTCTCGTCTACTCTTCGAGGACTTGCAAAATCGATGCTCGTGAATCTTGCTAGTTTCGTTCTAAAACGATGTATCCCGTTGTTTTGAGCCGGAATACAAGTTTTCGCGCAGTTCTGAGAGAAAAAGTTTACACCTTTCTCTCGTCTACTCTTCGAAGACTTGTAAAATCGATGCCCGTGAATCTTGCTAGTTTCAATCTAAAACGATGTATCTCGTTGTTTTGAGCCGTAATACAAGTTTTTGCGCAGTTCTGAGAGAAAAAGTTTACACCTTTCTCTCGTCTACTCTTCGAAGACTTGTAAAATCGATGCTCGTGAATCTTGCTAGTTTCGATCTAAAACGATGTATCCCGTTTTTTTTGAGCCGCAATACAAGTTTTCGCGCAGTTCTGAGAGAAAAAGTTTACACCTTTCTCTCGTCTACTATTCGACGACTTGTAAAATCGATGCTCGTGAATATTGCTAGTTTCGACCTAAAACGATGTATCCCGTTGTTTTGAGCCGGAATACAATTTTTCGCGCAGTTCTGAGAGAAAAAGTTTACACCTTTCTCTCGTGGACTCTCTGACGACTTGTAAAATCGATGCCCGTGAATCTTGCTAGTTACGATCTAAAACGATGTACCCCGTTGTTTTGAGCCGGAATACAAGTTTTCGTGCAGTTCTGAGAGAAAAAGTTTGCACCTTTCTCTTGTCTTCTCTTCGACGACTGGTAAACTCGATGCTCGTGAATCTTGCTAGTTTCGATCTAAAACGATGTATCCCGTTGTTTTGAGACGGAATACAAGTTTTCGTGCAGTTCTGAGAGAAAAAGTTTACACCTTTCTCTCGTCTACTCTTCGACGACTTGTAAAATCGTTGCTCGTGAATCTTGCTAGTTTCGATCTAAAACGATGTATTCCGTTGTTTTGAGCCGGAATACAAGTTTTCGTGCAGTTCTGAGAGAAAAAGTTTACAACTTTCTCTCGTCTACTCTTCGACGACTTGTAAAATCGACGCTCGTGAATCTTGCTAGTTTCGATCTAAAACGATGTATTCCGTTGTTTTAGGCCGGAATGCAAGTTTTCGCGCAGTTCTGAGAGAAAAAGTTTACACCTTTCTCTCGTCTACTCTTCGAAGACTTGTAAAATCGATGCCCGTGAATCTTGCTAGTTTCGATCTAAAACGATGTATCTCGTTGTTTTGAGCCGCAATGCAAGTTTTCGCGCAGTTCTGAGAGAAAAAGTTTACACCTTTCTCTCCTCTACTCTTCGAAGACTTGTAAAATCGATGCTCGTGAATCTTGCTAGTTTTGATCTAAAACTATGTATCCCGTTTTTTTTGAGCCGGAATACAAGTTTTGGCGCAGTTCTGAGAGAAAAAGTTTACGCCTTTCTCTCGTCTACTCTTCGAGGACTTGCAAAATCGATGCTCGTGAATCTTGCTAGCTTCGATCTAAAACGATGTCTCCCGTTGTTTTGAGCCGGAATAAAAGTTTTCGCGCAGTTCTCAGAGAAAAAGTTTACACCTTTCTCTCGTCTACTATTCGACGACTTGTAATATCGATGCTCGTGAATATTGCTAGTTTCGACATAAAACGATGTATCCCGTTGTTTTGAGCCGGAATACAAGTTTTCGCGCAGTTCCGAGAGAAAAAGTTTACACCTTTCTCTCGTGGACTCTCCGACGACTTGTAAAATCGATGCTCGTGAATCTTGCTAGTTACGATCTAACACAATGTACCCCGTTGTTTTGAGCCGCAATACAAGTTTTCGCGCAGTTCTGAGAGAAAAAGTTTACACCTTTCTCTCGTCTACTCTTCGACGACTTGTAAAATCGTTGCTCGTGAATCTTGCTAGTTTCGATCTAAAACGATGTATTCCGTTGTTTTGAGCCGGAATACAAGTTTTCGCGCAGTTCTGAGAGAAAAAGTTTACAACTTTCTCTCGTCTACTCTTCGACGACTTGTAAAATCGATGCTCGTGAATCTTGCTAGTTTCGATCTAAAACGATGTATTCCGTTGTTTTAGGCCGGAATGCAAGTTTTCGCGCAGTTCTGAGAGAAAAAGTTTACACCTTTCTCTCGTCTACTCTTCGAAGACTTGTAAAATCGATGCCCGTGAATCTTGCTAGTTTCGATCTAAAACGATGAATCCCGTTGTTTTGAGCCGGAATACAAGTTTTCGCGCAGTTCTGAGAGAAAAAGTTTACACCTTTCTCTCGTCTACTATTCGACGACTTGTAAAATCGATGCTCGTGAATCATGCTAGTTTCGACCTAAAGCGATGTATCCCGTTGTTTTGAGCCGGAATACAAGTTTTCGTGCAGTTCTGAGAGAAAAAGTTTACACCTTTCTCTCGTCTACTCTTCGAGGACTTGTAAAATCGATGCTCGTGAATCTTGCTAGTTTCGATCTAAAACGATGAATCCCGTTGTTTTGAGCCGGAATACAAGTTTTCGCGCAGTTCTGAGAGAAAAAGTTTACACCTTTCTCTCGTCTACTATTCGACGACTTGTAAAATCGATGCTCGTGAATCTTGCTAGTTTCGATCTAAAACGATGCATTCCGTTGTTTTGAGCCGTAATACAAGTTTTCACGCCGTTCTGAGAGAAACAGTTTACACCTTTATCTCGTCTACTCTTCGAAGACTTGAAAAATCGATGCTCGTGAATCTTGCTAGTTTCGATCTAAAACGATGTATTCCGCTGTTTTGAGCCGGAATACAAGTTTTCGATCAGTTCTGAGAGAAAAAGTTTACACCTTTCTCTCGTCTACTATTCGACGACTTGTAAAATCGATGCTCGTGAATCATGCTAGTTTCGACCTAAAACGATGTATCCCGTTGTTTTGAGCCGGAATACAAGTTTTCGTGCAGTTCTGAGAGAAAAAGTTTACACCTTTCTCTCGTCTACTCTTCGACGACTTGTAAAATCGATGCTCGTGAATCTTGCTAGTTTCAATCTAAAACGATGCATTCCGTTGTTTTGAGCCGGAATTCAAGTTTTCGTGCAGTTCTGAGAGAAAAAATTTACACCTTTCTCTCGTTTACTCTTCGACGAGTTGTAAACTCGATGCTCGTGAATCTTGCTAGTTTCGATCTAAAACGATGTATCCCGTTGTTTTGAGCCGGAATACAAGTTTTCGCGAAGTTCTGAGAGAAAAAATTTACACCTTACTCTCGTCTACTCTTCGACGACTTGTAAAATCGATGCTCGTGAATCTTGCTAGTTTCGATCTAAAACGATGTATCCCCTTTTTTTGAGCCGGTATACAAGTTTTCGCGCAGTTCTGAGAAAAAAAGTTTACACCTTTCCCTCGTGTACTCATCGACGATTTGTAAAAGCGATGCTCGTGAATCTTGCTAGTTTCGATCTAAAACGATGTATCCCGTTGTTTTGAGCCGGAATACAAGTTTTCGTGCAGTTCTGAGAGAAAAAGTTTACACCTTTATCTCGTCTACTCTTCGAGGACTTGTAAAATCGATGCTCGTGAATCTTGCTAGTTTCGATCTAAAACGATGAATCCTGTTGTTTTGAGCCGGAATACAAGTTTTCGCGCAGTTCTGAGAGAAAAAGTTTACACCTTTCTCTCGTCTACTCTTCGACGACTTGTAATATCGATGCTCGTGAATCTTGCTAGTTTCGATCTAAAACGATGTATTCCGTTGTTTTGAGCCGGAATACAAGTTTTCGCGCAGTTCTGAGAGAAAAAGTTTACACCTTTCTCTCGTCTACTCTTCGAAGACTTGTAAAATCGATGCCCGTGAATCTTGCTAGATTCGATCTAAAACGACGTATCTCGTTGTTTTGAGCCGTAATACAAGTTTTCGCGCAGTTCTGAGAGAAACAGTTTACACCTTTATCTCGTCTACTCTTCGAGGACTTGTAAAATCGATGCTCGTGAATCTTGCTAGTTTCGATCTAAAACGATGAATCCCTTTGTTTTGAGCCGGAATACAAGTTTTCGCGCAGTTCTGAGAGAAAAAGTTTACACTTTTTCCTCGTGTACTCATCGACGACTTGTAAAAGCGATGCTCGTGAATCTTGCTAGTTTCGATCTAAAACGATATATCTCGTTGTTTTGAGCCGTAATACAAGTTTTCGCGCAATTCTGAGAGAAAAAGTTTACACCTCTATCTCGTCTACTCTTCGAAGACTTGTAAAATCAATGCTCGTGAATCTTGCTAGTTTCGATCTAAAACGATGTATCCCGTTTTTTTTGAGCCGGAATACAAGTTTTGGCGCAGTTCTGAGAGAAAAAGTTTACACCTTTCTCTCGTCTACTCTTCGACGACTTGTAAAATCAATGCTCGTATATCTTGCTAGTTTCGATCTACAACGATGTGTCTCGTTGTTTTGAGCTGGAATAGAAGTTTTCGCGCAGTTCTGAGAGAAAAAGTTTACACCTTTCTCTCGTGTACTCATTGACGACTTGTAAAATCGATGCCCGTGAATCTTGCTAGTTACGATCTAAAACGATGTATCCCGTTGTTTTGAGCCGGAATACAAGTTTTCGCGCAGTTCTGAGAGAAAAAGTTTACACCTTTCTCTCGTCTACTCTTCGACGACCTGTAAAATCGATGCTCGTGAATCTTGCTAGTTTCTATCTACAACGATGTTTCCCGTTGTTTTGAGCTGGAATAGAAGTTTTCGCGCAGTTCTGAGAGAAAAAGTTTACGCCTTTTTCTCGTCTACTCTTCGAGGACTTGCAAAATCGATGCTCGTGAATCATGCTAGTTTCGACCTAAAACGATGTATCCCGTTGTTTTGAGCCGGAATACAAGTTTTCGTGCAGTTCTGAGAGAAAAAGTTTACACCTTTCTCTCGTCTACTCTTCGACGACTTGTAAAATCGATGCTCGTGAATCTTGCTAGTTTCGATCTAAAACGATGCATTCCGTTGTTTTGAGCCGTAATACAAGTTTTCACGCCGTTCTGAGAGAAACAGTTTACACCTTTATCTCGTCTACTCTTCGAAGACTTGAAAAATCGATGCTCGTGAATCTTGCTAGTTTCGATCTAAAACGATGTATTCCGCTGTTTTGAGCCGGAATACAAGTTTTCGCTCAGTTCTGAGAGAAAAAGTTTACACCTTTCTCTCGTCTACTATTCGACGACTTGTAAAATCGATGCTCGTGAATCATGCTAGTTTCGACCTAAAACGATGTATCCCGTTGTTTTGAGCCGGAATACAAGTTTTCGTGCAGTTCTGAGAGAAAAAGTTTACACCTTTCTCTCGTCTACTCTTCGACGACTTGTAAAATCGATGCTCGTGAATCTTGCTAGTTTCGATCTAAAACAATGCATTCCGTTGTTTTGAGCCGGAATTCAAGTTTTCGTGCAGTTCTGAGAGAAAAAATTTACACCTTTCTCTCGTTTACTCTTCGACGAGTTGTAAACTCGATGCTCGTGAATCTTGCTAGTTTCGATCTAAAACGATGTATTCCGTTGTTTTGAGCCGGAATACAAGTTTTCGCGCAGTTCTGAGAGAAAAAGTTTACACCTTTCTCTCGTCTACTCTCCGACGACTTGTAAAATTGATGCTCGTGAATCTTGCTAGTTTCGATCTAAAACGATGTATCCCGTTGTTTTGAGCCGGAATACAAGTTTTCGCGAAGTTCTGAGAGAAAAAATTTACACCTTTCTCTCGTGTACTCTTCGACGACTTGTAAAATCGATGCTCGTGAATCTTGCTAGTTTCGATCTAAAACGATGTATCCCCTTTTTTTGAGCCGGTATACAAGTTTTCGCGCAGTTCTGAGAAAAAAAGTTTACACCTTTCCCTCGTGTACTCATCGACGACTTGTAAAAGCGATGCTCGTGAATCTTGCTAGTTTCGATCTAAAACGATGTATCCCGTTGTTTTGAGCCGGAATACAAGTTTTCGTGCAGTTCTGAGAGAAAAAGTTTACACCTTTATCTCGTCTACTCTTCGAGGACTTGTAAAATCGATGCTCGTGAATCTTGCTAGTTTCGATCTAAAACGATGAATCCTGTTGTTTTGAGCCGGAATACAAGTTTTCGCGCAGTTCTGAGAGAAAAAGTTTACACCTTTCTCTCGTCTACTCTTCGACGACTTGTAATATCGATGCTCGTGAATCTTGCTAGTTTCGATCTAAAACGATGTAACCCGTTGTTCTGAGCCGGAATACAAGTTCTGCCGCAGTTCTGAGAGAAAAAGTTTACACCTTTCTCTCGTGTACTCTTCGACGACTTGTAAAATCGATGCTCGTGAATCTTGCTAGTTTCGATCTAAAACGATGTATCCCGTTGTTTTGAGCCGTAATACAAGTTTTCGCGCAGTTCTGACAGAAAAAGTTTACACCTTTATCTCGTCTACTCTTCGAAGACTTGTAAAATCTATGCTCGTGAATCTTGCTAGTTTCGATCTAAAACGATGTATCCCGTTGTTTTGAGCCGGAATACAAGTTTTCGTGCAGTTCTGAGAGAAAAAGTTTCACCTTTCTCTCGTCTACTCTTCGACGACTTGTAGAATCGATGCTCGTAAATTTTGCTAGTTTCGATCTAAAACGATGTATTCCGTTGTTTTGAGCCGGAATTCAAGTTTTCGTGCAGTTCTGAGAGAAAAAATTTACACCCTTCTGTCGTTTACTCTTCGACGAGTTGTAAAATCGATGCTCGTGAATCTTGCTAGTTTTGATCTAAAACGATGTATTCCGTTGTTTTGAGCCGGTATACAAGTTTTCGCGCAGTTCTGAGAAAAAAAGTTTACACCTTTCCCTCGTGTACTCATCGACGACTTGTAAAAGCGATGCTCGTGAATCTTGCTAGTTTCGATCTAAAACGATGTATCCCGTTGTTTTGAGCCGGAATACAAGTTTTCGTGCAGTTCTGAGAGAAAAAGTTTACACCTTTATCTCGTCTACTCTTCGAGGACTTGTAAAATCGATGCTCGTGAATCTTGCTAGTTTCGATCTAAAACGATGAATCCTGTTGTTTTGAGCCGGAATACAAGTTTTCGCGCAGTTCTGAGAGAAAAAGTTTACACCTTTCTCTCGTCTACTATTCGACGACTTGTAAAATCGATGCTCGTGAATCATGCTTGTTTCGACCTAAAACGATGTATCCCGTTGTTTTGAGCCGGAATACAAGTTTTCGTGCAGTTCTGAGAGAAAAAGTTTACACCTTTCTCTCGTCTACTCTTCGAGGACTTGTAAAATCGATGCTCGTGAATCTTGCTAGTTTCGATCTAAAACGATGAATCCCGTTGTTTTGAGCCGGAATTCAACTTTTCGTACAGTTCTGAGAGAAAAAATTTACACCTTTCTCTCGTTTACTCTTCGACGAGTTGTAAAATCGATGCTCGTGAATCTTGCTAGTTTCGATCTAAAACGATGTATTCCGTTGTTTTGAGCCGGAATACAAGTTTTCGCGCAGTTCTGAGAGAAAAAGTTTACACCTTTCTCTCGTCTACTCTTCGAAGATTTGTAAAATGATGCCCGTGAATCTTGCTAGATTCGATCTAAAACGACGTATCTCGTTGTTTTGAGCCGTAATACAAGTTTTCGCGCAGTTCTGAGAGAAACAGTTTACACCTTTATCTCGTCTACTCTTCGAGGACTTGTAAAATCGATGCTCGTGAATCTTGCTAGTTTCGATCTAAAACGATGTATTCCGCTGTTTTGAGCCGGAATACAAGTTTTCGCTCAGTTCTGAGAGAAAAAGTTTACACCTTTGTCTCGTCTACTATTCGACGACTTGTAAAATCGATGCTCGTGAATCATGCTAGTTTCGACCTAAAACGATGTATCCCGTTGTTTTGAGCCGGAATACAAGTTTTCGTGCAGTTCTGAGAGAAAAAGTTTACACCTTTCTCTCGTCTACTCTTCGAGGACTTGTAAAATCGATGCTCGTGAATCTTGCTAGTTTCGATCTAAAACGATGTATTCCGTTGTTTTGAGCCGGAATTCAAGTTTTCGTGCAGTTCTGAGAGAAAAAATTTACACCTTTGTGTCGTTTACTCTTCGACGAGTTGTAAAATCGATGCTCGTGAATCTTGCTAGTTTTGATCTAAAACGATGTATTCCGTTGTTTTGAGCCGGTATACAAGTTTTCGCGCAGTTCTGAGAAAAAAAGTTTACACCTTTCCCTCGTGTACTCATCGACGACTTGTAAAAGCGATGCTCGTGAATCTTGCTAGTTTCGATCTAAAACGATGTATCCCGTTGTTTTGAGCCGGAATACAAGTTTTCGTGCAGTTCTGAGAGAAAAAGTTTACACCTTTATCTCGTCTACTCTTCGAGGACTTGTAAAATCGATGCTCGTGAATCTTGCTAGTTTCGATCTAAAACGATGAATCCTGTTGTTTTGAGCCGGAATACAAGTTTTCGCGCAGTTCTGAGAGAAAAAGTTTACACCTTTCTCTCGTCTACTATTCGACGACTTGTAAAATCGATGCTCGTGAATCATGCTAGTTTCGACCTAAAACGATGTATCCCGTTGTTTTGAGCCGGAATACAAGTTTTCGTGCAGTTCTGAGAGAAAAAGTTAACACCTTTCTCTCGTCTACTCTTCGAGGACTTGTAAAATCGATGCTCGTGAATCTTGCTAGTTTCGATCTAAAACGATGAATCCCGTTGTTTTGAGCCGGAATTCAAGTTTTCGTGCAGTTCTGAGAGAAAAAATTTACACCTTTCTGTCGTTTACTCTTCGACGAGTTGTAAAATCGATGCTCGTGAATCTTGCTAGTTTTGATCTAAAACGATGTATTCCGTTGTTTTGAGCCGGTATACATGTTTTCGCGCAGTTCTGAGAAAAAAGTTTACACCTTTCCCTCGTGTACTCATCGACGACTTGTAAAAGCGATGCTCGTGAATCTTGCTAGTTTCGATCTAAAACGATGTATCCCGTTGTTTTGAGCCGGAATACAAGTTTTCGTGCAGTTCTGAGAGAAAAAGTTTACACCTTTCTCTCGTCTACTATTCGACGACTTGTAAAATCGATGCTCGTGAATCATGCTAGTTTCGACCTAAAACGATGTATCCCGTTGTTTTGAGCCGGAATACAAGTTTTCGTGCAGTTCTGAGAGAAAAAGTGTACACCTTTCTCTCGTCTACTCTTCGAGGACTTGTAAAATCGATGCTCGTGAATCTTGCTAGTTTCGATCTAAAACGATGAATCCCGTTGTTTTGAGCCGGAATTCAACTTTTCGTACAGTTCTGAGAGAAAAAATTTACACCTTTCTCTCGTTTACTCTTCGACGAGTTGTAAAATCGATGCTCGTGAATCTTGCTAGTTTCGATCTAAAACGATGTATTCCGTTGTTTTGAGCCGGAATACAAGTTTTCGCGCAGTTCTGAGAGAAAAAGTTTACACCTTTCTCTCGTCTACTCTTCGAAGACTTTTAAAATGATGCCCGTGAATCTTGCTAGATTCGATCTAAAACGACGTATCTCGTTGTTTTGAGCCGTAATACAAGTTTTCGCGCAGTTCTGAGAGAAACAGTTTACACCTTTATCTCGTCTACTCTTCGAGGACTTGTAAAATCGATGCTCGTGAATCTTGCTAGTTTCGATCTAAAACGATGTATTCCGCTGTTTTGAGCCGGAATACAAGTTTTCGCTCAGTTCTGAGAGAAAAAGTTTACACCTTTGTCTCGTCTACTATTCGACGACTTGTAAAATCGATGCTCGTGAATCATGCTAGTTTCGACCTAAAACGATGTATCCCGTTGTTTTGAGCCGGAATACAAGTTTTCGTGCAGTTCTGAGAGAAAAAGTTTACACCTTTCTCTCGTCTACTCTCCGACGACTTGTAAAATTGATGCTCGTGAATCTTGCTAGTTTCGATCTAAAACGATGTATCCCGTTGTTTTGAGCCGGAATACAAGTTTTCGCGAAGTTCTGAGAGAAAAAATTTTCACCTTTCTCTCGTGTACTCTTCGACGACTTGTAAAATCGATGCTCGTGAATCTTGCTAGTTTCGATCTAAAACGATGTATCCCCTTTTTTTGAGCCGGTATACAAGTTTTCGCGCAGTTCTGAGAAAAAAAGTTTACACCTTTCCCTCGTGTACTCATCGACGACTTGTAAAAGCGATGCTCGTGAATCTTGCTAGTTTCGATCTAAAACGATGTATCCCGTTGTTTTGAGCCGGAATACAAGTTTTCGTGCAGTTCTGAGAGAAAAAGTTTACACCTTTATCTCGTCTACTCTTCGAGGACTTGTAAAATCGATGCTCGTGAATCTTGCTAGTTTCGATCTAAAACGATGAATCCTGTTGTTTTGAGCCGGAATACAAGTTTTCGCGCAGTTCTGAGAGAAAAAGTTTACACCTTTCTCTCGTCTACTATTCGACGACTTGTAAAATCGATGCTCGTGAATCATGCTAGTTTCGACCTAAAACGATGTATCCCGTTGTTTTGAGCCGGAATACAAGTTTTCGTGCAGTTCTGAGAGAAAAAGTTTACACCTTTCTCTCGTCTACTCTTCGAGGACTTGTAAAATCGATGCTCGTGAATCTTGCTAGTTTCGATCTAAAACGATGAATCCCGTTGTTTTGAGCCGGAATTCAAGTTTTCGTGCAGTTCTGAGAGAAAAAATTTACACCTTTCTGTCGTTTACTCTTCGACGAGTTGTAAAATCGATGCTCGTGAATCTTGCTAGTTTTGATCTAAAACGATGTATTCCGTTGTTTTGAGCCGGTATACATGTTTTCGCGCAGTTCTGAGAAAAAAAGTTTACACCTTTCCCTCGTGTACTCATCGACGACTTGTAAAAGCGATGCTCGTGAATCTTGCTAGTTTCGATCTAAAACGATGTATCCCGTTGTTTTGAGCCGGAATACAAGTTTTCGTGCAGTTCTGAGAGAAAAAGTTTACACCTTTCTCTCGTCTACTATTCGACGACTTGTAAAATCGATGCTCGTGAATCATGCTAGTTTCGACCTAAAACGATGTATCCCGTTGTTTTGAGCCAGAATACAAGTTTTCGTGCAGTTCTGAGAGAAAAAGTGTACACCTTTCTCTCGTCTACTCTTCGAGGACTTGTAAAATCGATGCTCGTGAATCTTGCTAGTTTCGATCTAAAACGATGAATCCCGTTGTTTTGAGCCGGAATTCAACTTTTCGTACAGTTCTGAGAGAAAAAATTTACACCTTTCTCTCGTTTACTCTTCGACGAGTTGTAAAATCGATGCTCGTGAATCTTGCTAGTTTCGATCTAAAACGATGTATTCCGTTGTTTTGAGCCGGAATACAAGTTTTCGCGCAGTTCTGAGAGAAAAAGTTTACACCTTTCTCTCGTCTACTCTTCGAAGACTTTTAAAATGATGCCCGTGAATCTTGCTAGATTCGATCTAAAACGACGTATCTCGTTGTTTTGAGCCGTAATACAAGTTTTCGCGCAGTTCGGAGAGAAACAGTTTACACCTTTATCTCGTCTACTCTTCGAGGACTTGTAAAATCGATGCTCGTGAATCTTGCTAGTTTCGATCTAAAACGATGTATTCCGCTGTTTTGAGCCGGAATACAAGTTTTCGCTCAGTTCTGAGAGAAAAAGTTTACACCTTTGTCTCTCTACTATTCGACGACTTGTAAAATCGATGCTCGTGAATCATGCTAGTTTCGACCTAAAACGATGTATCCCGTTGTTTTGAGCCGGAATACAAGTTTTCGTGCAGTTCTGAGAGAAAAAGTTTACACCTTTCTCTCGTCTACTCTCC
The DNA here is from genome assembly GCF_052857255.1 of Amblyomma americanum. Lineage (NCBI taxonomy): Eukaryota > Metazoa > Arthropoda > Arachnida > Ixodida > Ixodidae > Amblyomma > Amblyomma americanum. The sequence goes on from NW_027526493.1 coordinate 1,631,242, forward strand.
GACGACTTGTAAAATTGATGCTCGTGAATCTTGCTAGTTTCGATCTAAAACGATGTATCCCGTTGTTTTGAGCCGGAATACAAGTTTTCGCGAAGTTCTGAGAGAAAAAATTTACACCTTTCTCTCGTGTACTCTTCGACGACTTGTAAAATCGATGCTCGTGAATCTTGCTAGTTTCGATCTAAAACGATGTATCCCCTTTTTTTGAGCCGGTATACAAGTTTTCGCGCAGTTCTGAGAAAAAAAGTTTACACCTTTCCCTCGTGTACTCATCGACGACTTGTAAAAGCGATGCTCGTGAATCTTGCTAGTTTCGATCTAAAACGATGTATCCCGTTGTTTTGAGCCGGAATACAAGTTTTCGTGCAGTTCTGAGAGAAAAAGTTTACACCTTTATCTCGTCTACTCTTCGAGGACTTGTAAAATCGATGCTCGTGAATCTTGCTAGTTTCGATCTAAAACGATGAATCCTGTTGTTTTGAGCCGGAATACAAGTTTTCGCGCAGTTCTGAGAGAAAAAGTTTACACCTTTCTCTCGTCTACTCTTCGACGACTTGTAATATCGATGCTCGTGAATCTTGCTAGTTTCGATCTAAAACGATGTAACCCGTTGTTCTGAGCCGGAATACAAGTTCTGCCGCAGTTCTGAGAGAAAAAGTTTACACCTTTCTCTCGTGTACTCTTCGACGACTTGTAAAATCGATGCTCGTGAATCTTGCTAGTTTCGATCTAAAACGATGTATCCCGTTGTTTTGAGCCGTAATACAAGTTTTCGCGCAGTTCTGACAGAAAAAGTTTACACCTTTATCTCGTCTACTCTTCGAAGACTTGTAAAATCTATGCTCGTGAATCTTGCTAGTTTCGATCTAAAACGATGTATCCCGTTGTTTTGAGCCGGAATACAAGTTTTCGTGCAGTTCTGAGAGAAAAAGTTTCACCTTTCTCTCGTCTACTCTTCGACGACTTGTAGAATCGATGCTCGTAAATTTTGCTAGTTTCGATCTAAAACGATGTATTCCGTTGTTTTGAGCCGGAATTCAAGTTTTCGTGCAGTTCTGAGAGAAAAAATTTACACCCTTCTGTCGTTTACTCTTCGACGAGTTGTAAAATCGATGCTCGTGAATCTTGCTAGTTTTGATCTAAAACGATGTATTCCGTTGTTTTGAGCCGGTATACAAGTTTTCGCGCAGTTCTGAGAAAAAAAGTTTACACCTTTCCCTCGTGTACTCATCGACGACTTGTAAAAGCGATGCTCGTGAATCTTGCTAGTTTCGATCTAAAACGATGTATCCCGTTGTTTTGAGCCGGAATACAAGTTTTCGTGCAGTTCTGAGAGAAAAAGTTTACACCTTTATCTCGTCTACTCTTCGAGGACTTGTAAAATCGATGCTCGTGAATCTTGCTAGTTTCGATCTAAAACGATGAATCCTGTTGTTTTGAGCCGGAATACAAGTTTTCGCGCAGTTCTGAGAGAAAAAGTTTACACCTTTCTCTCGTCTACTATTCGACGACTTGTAAAATCGATGCTCGTGAATCATGCTTGTTTCGACCTAAAACGATGTATCCCGTTGTTTTGAGCCGGAATACAAGTTTTCGTGCAGTTCTGAGAGAAAAAGTTTACACCTTTCTCTCGTCTACTCTTCGAGGACTTGTAAAATCGATGCTCGTGAATCTTGCTAGTTTCGATCTAAAACGATGAATCCCGTTGTTTTGAGCCGGAATTCAACTTTTCGTACAGTTCTGAGAGAAAAAATTTACACCTTTCTCTCGTTTACTCTTCGACGAGTTGTAAAATCGATGCTCGTGAATCTTGCTAGTTTCGATCTAAAACGATGTATTCCGTTGTTTTGAGCCGGAATACAAGTTTTCGCGCAGTTCTGAGAGAAAAAGTTTACACCTTTCTCTCGTCTACTCTTCGAAGACTTGTAAAATGATGCCCGTGAATCTTGCTAGATTCGATCTAAAACGACGTATCTCGGTGTTTTGAGCCGTAATACAAGTTTTCGCGCAGTTCTGAGAGAAACAGTTTACACCTTTATCTCGTCTACTCTTCGAGGACTTGTAAAATCGATGCTCGTGAATCTTGCTAGTTTCGCACTAAAACGATGTATTCCGCTGTTTTGAGCCGGAATACAAGTTTTCGCTCAGTTCTGAGAGAAAAAGTTTACACCTTTGTCTCGTCTACTATTCGACGACTTGTAAAATCGATGCTCGTGAATCATGCTAGTTTCGACCTAAAACGATGTATCCCGTTGTTTTGAGCCGGAATACAAGTTTTCGTGCAGTTCTGAGAGAAAAAGTTTACACCTTTCTCTCGTCTACTCTTCGAGCACTTGTAAAATCGATGCTCGTGAATCTTGCTAGTTTCGATCTAAAACGATGTATTCCGTTGTTTTGGGCCGGAATTCAAGTTTTCGTGCAGTTCTGAGAGAAAAAATTTACACCTTTCTGTCGTTTACTCTTCGACGAGTTGTAAAATCGATGCTCGTGAATCTTGCTAGTTTTGATCTAAAACGATGTATTCCGTTGTTTTGAGCCGGTATACAAGTTTTCGCGCAGTTCTGAGAAAAAAAGTTTACACCTTTCCCTCGTGTACTCATCGACGACTTGTAAAAGCGATGCTCGTGAATCTTGCTAGTTTCGATCTAAAACGATGTATCCCGTTGTTTTGAGCCGGAATACAAGTTTTCGTGCAGTTCTGAGAGAAAAAGTTTACACCTTTATCTCGTCTACTCTTCGAGGACTTGTAAAATCGATGCTCGTGAATCTTGCTAGTTTCGATCTAAAACGATGAATCCTGTTGTTTTGAGCCGGAATACAAGTTTTCGCGCAGTTCTGAGAGAAAAAGTTTACACCTTTCTCTCGTCTACTATTCGACGACTTGTAAAATCGATGCTCGTGAATCATGCTAGTTTCGACCTAAAACGATGTATCCCGTTGTTTTGAGCCGGAATACAAGTTTTCGTGCAGTTCTGAGAGAAAAAGTTTACACCTTTCTCTCGTCTACTCTTCGAGGACTTGTAAAATCGATGCTCGTGAATCTTGCTAGTTTCGATCTAAAACGATGAATCCCGTTGTTTTGAGCCGGAATTCAAGTTTTCGTGCAGTTCTGAGAGAAAAAATTTACACCTTTCTGTCGTTTACTCTTCGACGAGTTGTAAAATCGATGCTCGTGAATCTTGCTAGTTTTGATCTAAAACGATGTATTCCGTTGTTTTGAGCCGGTATACATGTTTTCGCGCAGTTCTGAGAAAAAAAGTTTACACCTTTCCCTCGTGTACTCATCGACGACTTGTAAAAGCGATGCTCGTGAATCTTGCTAGTTTCGATCTAAAACGATGTATCCCGTTGTTTTGAGCCGGAATACAAGTTTTCGTGCAGTTCTGAGAGAAAAAGTTAACACCTTTCTCTCGTCTACTATTCGACGACTTGTAAAATCGATGCTCGTGAATCATGCTAGTTTCGACCTAAAACGATGTATCCCGTTGTTTTGAGCCAGAATACAAGTTTTCGTGCAGTTCTGAGAGAAAAAGTGTACACCTTTCTCTCGTCTACTCTTCGAGGACTTGTAAAATCGATGCTCGTGAATCTTGCTAGTTTCGATCTAAAACGATGAATCCCGTTGTTTTGAGCCGGAATTCAACTTTTCGTACAGTTCTGAGAGAAAAAATTTACACCTTTCTCTCGTTTACTCTTCGACGAGTTGTAAAATCGATGCTCGTGAATCTTGCTAGTTTCGATCTAAAACGATGTATTCCGTTGTTTTGAGCCGGAATACAAGTTTTCGCGCAGTTCTGAGAGAAAAAGTTTACACCTTTCTCTCGTCTACTCTTCGAAGACTTTTAAAATGATGCCCGTGAATCTTGCTAGATTCGATCTAAAACGACGTATCTCGTTGTTTTGAGCCGTAATACAAGTTTTCGCGCAGTTCTGAGAGAAACAGTTTACACCTTTATCTCGTCTACTCTTCGAGGACTTGTAAAATCGATGCTCGTGAATCTTGCTAGTTTCGATCTAAAACGATGTATTCCGCTGTTTTGAGCCGGAATACAAGTTTTCGCTCAGTTCTGAGAGAAAAAGTTTACACCTTTGTCTCGTCTACTATTCGACGACTTGTAAAATCGATGCTCGTGAATCATGCTAGTTTCGACCTAAAACGATGTATCCCGTTGTTTTGAGCCGGAATACAAGTTTTCGTGCAGTTCTGAGAGAAAAAGTTTACACCTTTCTCTCGTCTACTCTTCGACGACTTGTAAAATCGATGCTCGTGAATCTTGCTAGTTTCGATCTAAAACGATGCATTCCGTTGTTTTGAGCCGGAATTCAAGTTTTCATGCAGTTCTGAGAGAAAAAATTTACACCTTTCTCTCGTTTACTCTTCGACGAGTTGTAAACTCGATGCTCGTGAATCTTGCTAGTTTCGATCTAAAACGATGTTTTGAGCCGGAATACAAGTTTTCGCGCAGTTCTGAGAGAAAAAGTTTACACCTTTCTCTCGTCTACTCTCCGACGACTTGTAAAATTGATGCTCGTGAATCTTGCTAGTTTCGATCTAAAACGATGTATCCCGTTGTTTTGAGCCGGAATACAAGTTTTCGCGAAGTTCTGAGAGAAAAAATTTACACCTTTCTCTCGTCTACTCTTCGACGACTTGTAAAATCGATGCTCGTGAATCTTGCTAGTTTCGATCTAAAACGATGTATCCCCTTTTTTTGAGCCGGTATACAAGTTTTCGCGCAGTTCTGAGAAAAAAAGTTTACACCTTTCTCTCGTGTACTCATCGACGACTTGTAAAAGCGATGCTCGTGAATCTTGCTAGTTTCGATCTAAAACGATGTATCCCGTTGTTTTGAGCCGGAATACAAGTTTTCGTGCAGTTCTGAGAGAAAAAGTTTACACCTTTATCTCGTCTACTCTTCGAGGACTTGTAAAATCGATGCTCGTGAATCTTGCTAGTTTCGATCTTAAACGATGAATCCTGTTGTTTTGAGCCGGAATACAAGTTTTCGCGCAGTTCTGAGAGAAAAAGTTTACACCTTTCTCTCGTCTACTCTTCGACGACTTGTAATATCGATGCTCGTGAATCTTGCTAGTTTCGATCTAAAACGATGTAACCAGTTGTTCTGAGCCGGAATACAAGTTCTGCCGCAGTTCTGAGAGAAAAAGTTTACACCTTTCTCTCGTGTACTCTTCGACGACTTGTAAAATCGATGCTCGTGAATCTTGCTAGTTTCGATCTAAAACGATGTATCCCGTTGTTTTGAGCCGTAATACAAGTTTTCGCGCAGTTCTGACAGAAAAAGTTTACACCTTTATCTCGTCTACTCTTCGAAGACTTGTAACATCTATGCTCGTGAATCTTGCTAGTTTCGATCTAAAACGATGTATCCCGTTGTTTTGAGCCGGAATACAAGTTTTCGTGCAGTTCTGAGCGAAAAAGTTTAACCTTTCTCTCGTCTACTCTTCGACGACTTGTAGAATCGATGCTCGTAAATTTTGCTCGTTTCGATCTAAAACGATGTATTCCGCTGTTTTGAGAAGGAATACAAGTTTTCGCTCAGTTCTGAGAGAAAAAGTTTACACCTTTCTCTCGTCTACTATTCGACGACTTGTAAAATCGATGCTCGTGAATCATGCTAGTTTCGACCTAAAACGATGTATCCCGTTGTTTTGAGCCGGAATACAAGTTTTCGTGCAGTTCTGAGAGAAAAAGTTTACACCTTTCTCTCGTCTACTCTTCGAGGACTTGTAAAATCGATGCTCGTGAATCTTGCTAGTTTCCATCTAAAACGATGTATTCCGTTGTTTTGAGCCGGAATTCAAGTTTTCGTGCAGTTCTGAGAGAAAAAATTTACACCTTTCTGTCGTTTACTCTTCGACGAGTTGTAAAATCGATGCTCGTGAATCTTGCTAGTTTTGATCTAAAACGATGTATTCCGTTGTTTTGAGCCGGTATACAAGTTTTCGCGCAGTTCTGAGAGAAAAAGTTTACACCTTTCCCTCGTGTACTCATCGACGACTTGTAAAAGCGATGCTCGTGAATCTTGCTAGTTTCGATCTAAAACGATGTATCTCGTTGTTTTGAGCCGGAATACAAGTTTTCGTGCAGTTCTGAGAGAAAAAGTTTACACCTTTCTCTCGTCTACTATTCGACGACTTGTAAAATCGATGCTCGTGAATCATGCTAGTTTCGACCTAAAACGATGTATCCCGTTGTTTTGAGCCAGAATACAAGTTTTCGTGCAGTTCTGAGAGAAAAAGTGTACACCTTTCTCTCGTCTACTCTTCGAGGACTTGTAAAATCGATGCTCGTGAATCTTGCTAGTTTCGATCTAAAACGATGAATCCCGTTGTTTTGAGCCGGAATTCAACTTTTCGTACAGTTCTGAGAGAAAAAATTTACACCTTTCTCTCGTTTACTCTTCGACGAGTTGTAAAATCGATGCTCGTGAATCTTGCTAGTTTCGATCTAAAACGATGTATTCCGTTGTTTTGAGCCGGAATACAAGTTTTCGCGCAGTTCTGAGAGAAAAAGTTTACACCTTTCTCTCGTCTACTCTTCGAAGACTTTTAAAATGATGCCCGTGAATCTTGCTAGATTCGATCTAAAACGACGTATCTCGTTGTTTTGAGCCGTAATACAAGTTTTCGCGCAGTTCTGAGAGAAACAGTTTACACCTTTATCTCGTCTACTCTTCGAGGACTTGTAAAATCGATGCTCGTGAATCTTGCTAGTTTCGATCTAAAACGATGTATTCCGCTGTTTTGAGCCGGAATACAAGTTTTCGCTCAGTTCTGAGAGAAAAAGTTTACACCTTTGTCTCGTCTACTATTCGACGACTTGTAAAATCGATGCTCGTGAATCATGCTAGTTTCGACCTAAAACGATGTATCCCGTTGTTTTGAGCCGGAATACAAGTTTTCGTGCAGTTCTGAGAGAAAAAGTTTACACCTTTCTCTCGTCTACTCTTCGACGACTTGTAAAATCGATGCTCGTGAATCTTGCTAGTTTCGATCTAAAACGATGCATTCCGTTGTTTTGAGCCGGAATTCAAGTTTTCATGCAGTTCTGAGAGAAAAAATTTACACCTTTCTCTCGTTTACTCTTCGACGAGTTGTAAACTCGATGCTCGTGAATCTTGCTAGTTTCGATCTAAAACGATGTTTTGAGCCGGAATACAAGTTTTCGCGCAGTTCTGAGAGAAAAAGTTTACACCTTTCTCTCGTCTACTCTCCGACGACTTGTAAAATTGATGCTCGTGAATCTTGCTAGTTTCGATCTAAAACGATGTATCCCGTTGTTTTGAGCCGGAATACAAGTTTTCGCGAAGTTCTGAGAGAAAAAATTTACACCTTTCTCTCGTCTACTCTTCGACGACTTGTAAAATCGATGCTCGTGAATCTTGCTAGTTTCGATCTAAAACGATGTATCCCCTTTTTTTGAGCCGGTATACAAGTTTTCGCGCAGTTCTGAGAAAAAAAGTTTACACCTTTCTCTCGTGTACTCATCGACGACTTGTAAAAGCGATGCTCGTGAATCTTGCTAGTTTCGATCTAAAACGATGTATCCCGTTGTTTTGAGCCGGAATACAAGTTTTCGTGCAGTTCTGAGAGAAAAAGTTTACACCTTTATCTCGTCTACTCTTCGAGGACTTGTAAAATCGATGCTCGTGAATCTTGCTAGTTTCGATCTTAAACGATGAATCCTGTTGTTTTGAGCCGGAATACAAGTTTTCGCGCAGTTCTGAGAGAAAAAGTTTACACCTTTCTCTCGTCTACTCTTCGACGACTTGTAATATCGATGCTCGTGAATCTTGCTAGTTTCGATCTAAAACGATGTAACCAGTTGTTCTGAGCCGGAATACAAGTTCTGCCGCAGTTCTGAGAGAAAAAGTTTACACCTTTCTCTCGTGTACTCTTCGACGACTTGTAAAATCGATGCTCGTGAATCTTGCTAGTTTCGATCTAAAACGATGTATCCCGTTGTTTTGAGCCGTAATACAAGTTTTCGCGCAGTTCTGACAGAAAAAGTTTACACCTTTATCTCGTCTACTCTTCGAAGACTTGTAACATCTATGCTCGTGAATCTTGCTAGTTTCGATCTAAAACGATGTATCCCGTTGTCTTGAGCCGGAATACAAGTTTTCGTGCAGTTCTGAGAGAAAAAGTTTAACCTTTCTCTCGTCTACTCTTCGACGACTTGTAGAATCGATGCTCGTAAATTTTGCTCGTTTCGATCTAAAACGATGTATTCCGCTGTTTTGAGAAGGAATACAAGTTTTCGCTCAGTTCTGAGAGAAAAAGTTTACACCTTTCTCTCGTCTACTATTCGACGACTTGTAAAATCGATGCTCGTGAATCATGCTAGTTTCGACCTAAAACGATGTATCCCGTTGTTTTGAGCCGGAATACAAGTTTTCGTGCAGTTCTGAGAGAAAAAGTTTACACCTTTCTCTCGTCTACTCTTCGAGGACTTGTAAAATCGATGCTCGTGAATCTTGCTAGTTTCGATCTAAAACGATGTATTCCGTTGTTTTGAGCCGGAATTCAAGTTTTCGTGCAGTTCTGAGAGAAAAAATTTACACCTTTCTGTCGTTTACTCTTCGACGAGTTGTAAAATCGATGCTCGTGAATCTTGCTAGTTTTGATCTAAAACGATGTATTCCGTTGTTTTGAGCCGGTATACAAGTTTTCGCGCAGTTCTGAGAGAAAAAGTTTACACCTTTCCCTCGTGTACTCATCGACGACTTGTAAAAGCGATGCTCGTGAATCTTGCTAGTTTCGATCTAAAACGATGTATCCCGTTGTTTTGAGCCGGAATACAAGTTTTCGTGCAGTTCTGAGAGAAAAAGTTTACACCTTTCTCTCGTCTACTATTCGACGACTTGTAAAATCGATGCTCGTGAATCATGCTAGTTTCGACCTAAAACGATGTATCCCGTTGTTTGAGCCAGAATACAAGTTTTCGTGCAGTTCTGAGAGAAAAAGTTTACACCTTTCTCTCGTCTACTCTTCGAGGACTTGTAAAATCGATGCTCGTGAATCTTGCTAGTTTCGATCTAAAACGATGAATCCCGTTGTTTTGAGCCGGAATTCAACTTTTCGTACAGTTCTGAGAGAAAAAATTTACACCTTTCTCTCGTTTACTCTTCGACGAGTTGTAAAATTGATGCTCGTGAATCTTGCTAGTTTCGATCTAAAACGATGTATTCCGTTGTTTTGAGCCGGAATACAAGTTTTCGCGCAGTTCTGAGAGAAAAAGTTTACACCTTTCTCTCGTCTACTCTTCGAAGACTTGTAAAATCGATGCCCGTGAATCTTGCTAGATTCGATCTAAAACGACGTATCTCGTTGTTTTGAGCCGTAATACAAGTTTTCGCGCAGTTCTGAGAGAAACAGTTTACACCTTTATCTCGTCTACTCTTCGAGGACTTGTAAAATCGATGCTCGTGAATCTTGCTAGTTTCGATCTAAAACGATGAATCCCTTTGTTTTGAGCCGGAATACAAGTTTTCGCGCAGTTCTGAGAGAAAAAGTTTACACCTTTCTCTCGTCTACTCTTCGAGGACTTGTAAAATCGATGCCCGTGAATCTTGCTAGTTTTGATCTAAAACGATGTATCTCGTTGTTTTGAGCCGTAATACAAGTTTTCGCGCCGTTCTGAGAGAAACAGTTTACACCTTTATCTCGTCTACTCTTCGAAGACTTGAAAAATCGATGCTCGTGAATCTTGCTAGTTTCGATCTAAAACGATGTATTCCGCTGTTTTGAGCCGGAATACAAGTTTTCGCTCAGTTCTGAGAGAAAAAGTTTACACCTTTCTCTCGTCTACTATTCGACGACTTGTAAAATCGATGCTCGCGAATCATGCTAGTTTCGACCTAAAACGATGTATCCCGTTGTTTTGAGCCGGAATACAAGTTTTCGTGCAGTTCTGAGAGAAAAAGTTTACACCTTTCTCTCGTCTACTCTTCGACGACTTGTAAAATCGATGCTCGTGAATCTTGCTAGTTTCGATCTAAAACGATGTATTCCGTTGTTTTGAGCCGGAATACAAGTTTTCGCGCAGTTCTGAGAGAAAAAGTTTACACCTTTCTCTCGTCTACTCTTCGAAGACTTGTAAAATCGATGCCCGTGAATCTTGCTAGATTCGATCTAAAACGACGTATCTCGTTGTTTTGAGCCGTAATACAAGTTTTCGCGCAGTTCTGAGAGAAACAGTTTACACCTTTATCTCGTCTACTCTTCGAGGACTTGTAAAATTGATGCTCGTGAATCTTGCTAGTTTCGATCTAAAACGATGAATCCTTTGTTTTGAGCCGGAATACAAGTTTTCGCGCAGTTCTGAGAGAAAAAGTTTACACCTTTCTCTCGTCTACTCTTCGACGACTTGTAAAATCGATGCTCGTGAATCTTGCTAGTTTCGATCTAAGACGATGTATCCCGTTGTTTTGAGCCGGAGTACAAGTTTTCGTGCAGTTCTGAGAGAAAAAGTTTACTCCTTTCTCTCGTCTACTCTTCGACGACTTGTAAAATCGATGCTCGTGAATCTTGCTAGTTTCGATATAAAACGATGTATCCCGTTTTTTTGAGCCGGTATACAAGTTTTCGCGCAGTTCTGAGAAAAAAAGTTTACACTTTTCCCTCGTGTACTCATCGATGACTTGTAAAAGCGATGCTCGTGAATCTTGCTAGTTTCGATCTAAAACGATGTATCCTGTTGTTTTGAGCCGGAATACAAGTTTTCGTGCAGTTCTGAGAGAAAAAGTTTACACCTTTCTCTCGTCTACTCTTCGAGGACTTGTAAAATCGATGCCCGTGAATCTTGCTAGTTTTGATCTAAAACGATGTATCTCATTGTTTTGAGCCGTAATACAAGTTTTCGCGCCGTTCTGAGAGAAACAGTTTACACCTTTATCTCGTCTACTCTTCGAAGACTTGAAAAATCGATGCTCGTGAATCTTGCTAGTTTCGATCTAAAACGATGTATTCCGCTGTTTTGAGCCGGAATACAAGTTTTCGCTCAGTTCTGAGAGAAAAAGTTTACACCTTTCTCTCGTCTACTATTCGACGACTTGTAAAATCGATGCTCGTGAATCATGCTAGTTTCGACCTAAAACGATGTATCCCGTTGTTTTGAGCCGGAATACAAGTTTTCGTGCAGTTCTGAGCGAAAAAGTTTACACCTTTCTCTCGTCTACTCTTCGACGACTTGTAAAATCGATGCTCGTGAATCTTGCTAGTTTCGATCTAAAACAATGCATTCCGTTGTTTTGAGCCGTAATACAAGTTTTCACGCCGTTCTGACAGAAACAGTTTACACCTTTATCTCGTCTACTCTTCGAAGACTTGAAAAATCGATGCTCGTGAATCTTGCTAGTTTCGATCTAAAACGATGTATTCCGCTGTTTTGAGCCGGAATACAAGTTTTCGCTCAGTTCTGAGAGAAAAAGTTTACACCTTTCTCTCGTCTACTATTCGACGACTTGTAAAATCGATGCTCGTGAATCATGCTAGTTTGGACCAAAAACGATGTATCCCGTTGTTTTGAGCCGGAATACAAGTTTTCGTGCAGTTCTGAGAGAAAAAGTTTACACCTTTCTCTCGTCTACTCTTCGACGACTTGTAAAATCGATGCTCGTGAATCTTGCTAGTTTCGATCTAAAACGATGCATTCCGTTGTTTTGAGCCGGAATTCAAATTTTCGTGCAGTTCTGAGAGAAAACATTTACACCTTTCTCTCGTTTACTCTTCGACGAGTTGTAAACTCGATGCTCGTGAATCTTGCTAGTTTCGATCTAAAACGATGTATTCCGTTGTTTTGAGCCGGAATACAAATTTTCGCGCAGTTCTGAGAGAAAAAGTTTACACCTTTCTCTCGTCTACTCTCCGACGACTTGTAAAATTGATGCTCGTGAATCTTGCTAGTTTCGATCTAAAACGATGTATCCCGTTGTTTTGAGCCGGAATACAAGTTTTCGCGAATTTCTGAGAGAAAAAATTTACACGTTTCTCTCGTCTACTCTTCGACGACTTGTAAAATCGATGCTCGTGAATCTTGCTAGTTTCGATCTAAAACGATGTATCCCCTTTTTTTGAGCCGGTATACAAGTTTTCGCGCAGTTCTGAGAAAAAAAGTTTACACTTTTCCCTCGTGTACTCATCGATGACTTGTAAAAGCGATGCTCGTGAATCTTGCTAGTTTCGATCTAAAACGATGTATCCTGTTGTTTTGAGCCGGAATACAAGTTTTCGTGCAGTTCTGAGAGAAAAAGTTCACACCTTTCTCTCGTCTACTCTTCGAGGACTTGTAAAATCGATGCCCGTGAATCTTGCTAGTTTTGATCTAAAACGATGTATCTCGTTGTTTTGAGCCGTAATACAAGTTTTCGCGCCGTTCTGAGAGAAACAGTTTACACCTTTATCTCGTCTACTCTTCGAAGACTTGAAAAATCGATGCTCGTGAATCTTGCTAGTTTCGATCTAAAACGATGTATTCCGCTGTTTTGAGCCGGAATACAAGTTTTCGCTCAGTTCTGAGAGAAAAAGTTTACACCTTTCTCTCGTCTACTATTCGACGACTTGTAAAATCGATGCTCGTGAATCATGCTAGTTTCGACCTAAAACGATGTATCCCGTTGTTTTGAGCCGGAATACAAGTTTTCGTGCAGTTCTGAGCGAAAAAGTTTACACCTTTCTCTCGTCTACTCTTCGACGACTTGTAAAATCGATGCTCGTGAATCTTGCTAGTTTCGATCTAAAACAATGCATTCCGTTGTCTTGAGCCGTAATACAAGTTTTCACGCCGTTCTGAGAGAAACAGTTTACACCTTTATCTCGTCTACTCTTCGAAGACTTGAAAAATCGATGCTCGTGAATCTTGCTAGTTTCGATCTAAAACGATGTATTCCGCTGTTTTGAGCCGGAATACAAGTTTTCGCTCAGTTCTGAGAGAAAAAGTTTACACCTTTCTCTCGTCTACTATTCGACGACTTGTAAAATCGATGCTCGTGAATCATGCTAGTTTCGACCTAAAACGATGTATCCCGTTGTTTTGAGCCGGAATACAAGTTTTTGTGCAGTTCTGAGAGAAAAAGTTTACACCTTTCTCTCGTCTACTCTTCGACGACTTGTAAAATCGATGCTCGTGAATCTTGCTAGTTTCGATCTAAAACGATGCATTCCGTTGTTTTGAGCCGGAATTCAAGTTTTCGTGCAGTTCTGAGAGAAAAAATTTACACCTTTCTCTCGTTTACTCTTCGACGAGTTGTAAACTCGATGCTCGTGAATCTTGCTAGTTTCGATCTAAAACGATGTATTCCGTTATTTTGAGCCGGAATACAAGTTTTCGCGCAGTTCTGAGAGAAAAAGTTTACACCTTTCTCTCGTCTACTCTCCGACGACTTGTAAAATTGATGCTCGTGAATCTTGCTAGTTTCGATCTAAAACGATGTATCCCGTTGTTTTGAGCCGGAATACAAGTTTTCGCGAAGTTCTGAGAGAAAAAATTTACACGTTTCTCTCGTCTACTCTTCGACGACTTGTAAAATCGATGCTCGTGAATCTTGCTAGTTTCGATCTAAAACGATGTATCCCCTTTTTTTGAGCCGGTATACAAGTTTTCGCGCAGTTCTGAGAAAAAAAGTTTACACCTTTCCCTCGTGTACTCATCGACGACTTGTAAAAGCGATGCTCGTGAATCTTGCTAGTTTCGATCTAAAACGATGTATCCCGTTGTTTTGAGCCGGAATACAAGTTTTCGTGCAGTTCTGAGAGAAAAAGTTTACACCTTTCTCTCGTCTACTCTTCGAGGACTTGTAAAATCGATGCTCGTGAATCTTGCTAGTTTCGATCTAAAACGATGAATCCTGTTGTTTTGAGCCGGAATACAAGTTTTCGCGCAGTTCTGAGAGAAAAAGTTTACACCTTTCTCTCGTCTGCTCTTCGACGACTTGTAATATCAATGCTCGTGAATCTTGCTAGTTTCGATCTAAAACGATGTAACCCGTTGTTCTGAGCCGGAATACAAGTTCTGCCGCAGTTCTGAGAGAAAAAGTTTACACCTTTCTCTCGTGTACTCTTCGACGACTTGTAAAATCGATGCTCGTGAATCTTGCTAGTTTCGATCTAAAACGATGTATCCCGTTGTTTTGAGCCGGAATACAAGTTTTCGTGCAGTTCTGAGAGAAAACGTTTCACCTTTCTCTCGTCTACTCTTCGACGACTTGTAGAATCGATGCTCGTAAATTTTGCTAGTTTCGATCTAAAACGATGTATTCCGCTGTTTTGAGAAGGAATACAAGTTTTCGCTCAGTTCTGAGAGAAAAAGTTTACACCTTTCCCTCGTTTACTCATCCACGACTTGTAAAAGCGATGCTCGTGAATCTTGCTAGTTTCGATCTAAAACGATGAATCCTGTTGTTTTGAGCCGGAATACAAGTTTTCGCGCAGTTCTGAGAGAAAAAGTTTACACCTTTCTCTCGTCTACTCTTCGACGACTTGTAATATCGATGCTCGTGAATCTTGCTAGTTTCGATCTAAAACGATGTAACCCGTTGTTCTGAGCCGGAATACAAGTTCTGCCGCAGTTCTGAGAGAAAAAGTTTACACCTTTCTCTCGTGTACTCTTCGATGACTTGTAAAATCGATGCTCGTGAATCTTGCTAGTTTCGATCTAAAACGATGTATCCCGTTGTTTTGAGCCGTAATACAAGTTTTCGCGCAGTTCTGACAGAAAAAGTGTACACCTTTACCTCGTCTACTCTTCGAAGACTTGTAAAATCGATGCTCGTGAATCTTGCTAGTTTCGATCTAAAACGATGTATCCCGTTGTTTTGAGCCGGAATACAAGTTTTCGTGCAGTTCTGAGAGAAAAAGTTTCACCTTTCTCTCGTCTACTCTTCGACGACTTGTAGAATCGATGCTCGTAAATTTTGCTAGTTTCGATCTAAAACGATGTATTCCGCTGTTTTGAGAAGGAATACAAGTTTTCGCTCAGTTCTGAGAGAAAAAGTTTACACCTTTCTCTCGTCTACTATTCGACGACTTGTAAAATCGATGCTCGTGAATCATGCTAGTTTCGACCTAAAACGATGTATCCCGTTGTTTTGAGCCGGAATACAAGTTTTCGTGCAGTTCTGAGAGAAAAAGTTTACACCTTTCTCTCGTCTACTCTTCGAGGACTTGTAAAATCGATGCTCGTGAATCTTGCTAGTTTCGATCTAAAACGATGTATTCCGTTGTTTTGAGCCGGAATTCAAGTTTTCGTGCAGTTCTGAGAGAAAAAATTTACACCTTTCTGTCGTTTACTCTTCGACGAGTTGTAAAATCGATGCTCGTGAATCTTGCTAGTTTTGATCTAAAACGATGTATTCCGTTGTTTTGAGCCGGAATACAAGTTTTCGCGCAGTTCTGAGAGAAAAAGTTTACACCTTTCTGTCGTTTACTCTTCGACGAGTTGTAAAATCGATGCTCGTGAATCTTGCTAGTTTCGATCTAAAACGATGTATCCCGTTGTTTTGAGCCGGAATACAAGTTTTCGCGAAGTTCTGAGAGAAAAAATTTACACGTTTCTCTCGTCTACTGTTCGACGACTTGTAAAATCGATGCTCGTGAATCTTGCTAGTTTCGATCTAAAACGATGTATTCCGCTGTTTTGAGCC